>NW_008667908.1:0-245 GCF_000695815.1 Acanthisitta chloris
AAGGTGGGACCCATGGCATTGACCCAGGGGCTACAAGGACATGGTTGACCAACAACATTGACCTGGTGACCATAGGGACCTAGGGTTGGTGTCCTCACCTGGTCCTTGACCCACTCTGGTGTCCTCACCTGGTAGCTCAGCTCCTTGTCACTAGGGGGGTCAAGCACTAGGAGGGACCACCAGAGTGGGTCAAGGAGCTGAGCTACCAGGTGAGGACACCAGAGTGGGTCAAGGACCAGGGGAGG
>NW_008667909.1:0-460 GCF_000695815.1 Acanthisitta chloris
GTGGACCGAGCGTTGGCACCGGTCCAGCGCAGTGACCCGACCACGACTATCATTCAATACATGGACAATATTTTAATCGCCGCACAGTCAGGAAGACAGGTGGACCAGCTGGTATCAGCAGTTTCCGAGACTTTAAAGACAAATGGATTAGAAATCGCGAGCGCAAAGGTCAAAAGAGGACCGTGTGTAACCTTTTTGGGGGTGGGGAGCAGCGACTCTCCTCCCCCAAATGAAAATTCGTCGGAACATCAGAACGCTCCACAACAAGCAACAATTAGTAGGATCCTTGCAGCGGCTCCACAACATCGTCTTAATCCCTCCCGAGACCATGACCCCCCTGTACAACCTTTTAAAAGGAAAGAACCCATGGGAACAAAAAATCCTGACCACAGAAGCAATGAACTCTCTTGACTTTATCGAACAACAAGTATCGTCGAGCACGCTTGCCAGGTGGAACCCG
>NW_008667910.1:0-2025 GCF_000695815.1 Acanthisitta chloris
AAAAAAAGATGCTGGAAAACCGTCACTGACCTTCAGCAGGGATGACCTAATCTGTCACAGGGGAGAAAGCTAACAGGCACACTCAACCCGAAGGAGAAAAATCAATACAACACGATGCAATGCATCTCGCACAGCCTAAGCAGATTTTCAGAATACAGGAAATGACACAGGCACTCTCAGATGTACCATCAGCTCTGTTCACTTTCCTAGCATTAGGTTTTGTTAAAAATAAAATTGCTGCTTAGTCACCTGGAAGGAATGGTGAGAGCCTTAGGCATTTGTCTGCTCCTTCCTCCTCCTACTCAAGGAGAAATATGTGTGAATCACATCATAACCTGAGCTTCCCTTTCTACAGTGAACATTTCAGTGAGAATTTTTTCAGTAGCTATTATATATGAAGATTTCTTGCTGTGAACTGTACTGCCTCCAGCAGGAGCCACAGAAGCTCATTGAGCAGGCAGGCAGGGAGCATCTCCCCACTCCTGCAGGCTCTCCCTGCCACCCATGAAGCACTTTGCTTAGAGCAAGCTCTTGGGCACAGGGCACCTTTGAGCAGTGCCCTGCCTTGCACAGTGCTCTCCTGAAGTCTCACTGCTTTGCTTTCCTTGGTGAAGGGTCTGTACCTTGCCTAGACTTAGGTTCAGGGCACAGCTGGCTGGCACAGGGGATGGTCCAACAGAGTACACCTGCCCTAGGTTTTGCCATCAGGTAACAGGAACCTCCATCCGTAGCTGACTATGAGCAGACCGAATAGTTATCCCTAATCCAGCAGGCTTTAATGTATCACAAAATATACTCAAGGTAAACTCTGAGCAATTGCCCTCTATCCTAGGCTTTGCCTCTCCCTTCAAACTGCCAGGATGACTGGTTTGACTCATGAGAAAATCATCGACCAAGCAGAGCAACACATTTATCAGGCTGAGCTCCTGATCCAGGGCTCCAGTGCAATCTCACTTCTGGCCCTGGCAGCCAAGACTGCAGATGTGTCTGCTTCCCCCTTGAAGTTACCATCCTTGGCATGAGTGGGTGAAGGCAAAGGCAGACATCTCCTCTTACATTCTCTTTCCTGTTTCAGGAAAAAGCTGTGCAGGCTCACAGAAAGCAGCTAAGCTGTTGGACACTCGTGTCAAACACTGAAAGCCAAGAAGAAGCCTGAAGTGTTATGTGTGCATTCCCAGGCCTGCCCCAGGCTGGAATGTGATGTGCAGTCCAAACACACTGGGGAAACCGTGCAAAGACAACAAAATCTCTCCACTCAGTGAAATGACGTACAAGTCATTTTCATTTTGTAATGCACCTCCCAGGTTGGTGAGGAGCAAATGTGGCATCAGGTAAGAGCCCTCCCATGGTCTGGCACCCATCCTTTCCTATTTTCTGTCCCATATATGCTAGTCACTTGGCTTTTTTGACCTGTCACACAAAGTTTGCTGAGCAATGCACAGCGACATCCAAGCCCTTTCCTGGGCCATTCATTAATCAGTTTTCTGATTAATTTTCACACTTCAGTGCTCTTGAGTGGTTTAAATTCATTCATTCATTCTATTGGTATTATATAGTATTTATTATTTCTGTATTTAATTTGTCATTAAAAAGCTCTGAAATTTGAAGGCTCCTGAGAGTCCCTATCACCTCCATCTCACTTAACCTCAAGAAAACACTATTTCTTGCATATTGTGTAATTTAACCTGGATGTTAACAAAATCTTGAGATACATCATAATTAACACAGCTTTGGGCTGAATTTTAACTACAAAAATTTCCATTACTTAGTCTTTTAGCATATATGTAAACCAGAACATTTCCTTAATCCACAATATCTTAGTACTTTAATAAGCTCTTAAGAGTGGTTTTGGCAAAAGATTATTTTTTCTGAGGTCAAAAGCAAAGTATGCCTTTGTCCACTGTTTTGTTGGTGTACTTGAAGTTCAGGAAATTGGAGGAACATGGTTTCCTTTGAAGAAGCCATTTTCCAACCAAAGTCATAGAATTTTAGGGGTTGGAATGGATCTTACAGATCATCTAGTCC
>NW_008667910.1:2207-4400 GCF_000695815.1 Acanthisitta chloris
GGCACAGGACAACCCCAAGAATCACACCATGTGCCTGAGAACATTGTCCAAATGCTTCTTGAACTCCTTGGAGAGCCTGTTCCAGTGCTCAGCCACCTTCTGGGTGAAGAATCTTGTCCCAATATCCAACTTAAACCTCCCCTAACACAACTTCAGGCCATTCCCTTGAGTCCTGCCACTGGTCACCAGAGAACAGAGATCTGTGCCTGCCCCTCTGCTTCTCCTAGTGAGGAAGCTGTAGACTGCTCTGAAGTCTCCCCTCAGTCTCATCTTCTCCAGGCTGTATAAGCCAAGTGACCTCAACTGGTCCTTGTATTTCTTTCCCTCCAGAACCTTCAACACCTTTGGTGCCCTCCTTTGGATGCTCTCTAATAGTGTTATATCCTTCTTACATTGTGACTCCCAAAACTGCACCCAAGGTTTGAGGTGAGGCTGCCCCAGTGCAATCCCCTGCCTTGAGTGGCTGGCAATGCTGTGCCTGATGCACCCCAGGACAGAGCTAAGAAAACTGTTCAGCTACTCCTGCAGCCAAAAGACATAGTGGTTGAAGCAAGACTTACAGCTCAGAACCTTTGTATCACTCTTGCTTTCTCATATTTTTAAAAAGACACAGAGTATACCCAAATTTCCACTCTTACAAAACTACTTTGATTGTCTAAGTTTATTCCTTTCTTCCCTTTTGTGAATATTACAGTGGAGAGTCCACACCTCAGAGCAGAAGAGAAATCACAGATGTAGCCAGCAAGAGCTGAAAAAGCTTCATTATCTACATCTTCCCCTGGAACAGTGTTGCTGAAGCACTTTTCCATGAAATTTTACAGTGAAAATCCCCTCCTGTTAAATCACAAACATATCATTTCTATAAGCTGGCCAGGCACAAAGTTCTGTTTATTTTTCCAGATGTGCTTCTCTCCTCTTAAAAGCAATGCATTTCATTTCCAGGTGCATTACCTGAGGCCCAGGGGATGGGAAGGTACCTCCTGTAGGCTGCATCTCTGAAGAACTCCCTGATCCTTCTCTTAAGTGTGGTTGAAGCATGAAATAGAGCTGATGTGCCAAGTGCTTGGCAGGCAGCAATACCTCCTGGAGCTCCAAGTTTAACTGAAAGTACAATAGCAGGGACCTTTCAGCCTTCCTAGAGGCTTTTACACATCCACCCAGTTATGTGCACAGTGCTGGGGGACTAAATTCCTGTTTCCCATCCTGCCAACACAGTGTGGCAACTTCAAAGTTTATCGATTGGATTTGCATCTCACTGAGCTATTTTTATGGGGCAAAGTAAGCTACAGTATGAGATATGAAGAACAAGCTGGTGAGCTGTGTGTTATGGTGGCAACATGCAGAAGAGTCTTCTAAAAAACCCTGGCTAGAACTAGTATGGGTAACGTTACCAACAAACACCTTGACAGAGTCTAATTTAGGCTCATAGCTCATATTACTATTGCTGTATCTGAAAACCAAGCAGACTTGGGCCATGCTGATTTAAAGCAATTCACAAGCCATTAGTATCAGAGGGTAAATAAGAATAGATTTTCCAATTTATACCTTAGAATTCTGCTGGTCTCTGTAGGCATTGGTATGCTCCTCATTCCTCTGAGGCTCACAGGCACTACAAGATTTAATGACTTACCTCTCCCCCTCTAGGGACAGGCACAGTGTTTCTCTTGAACAGATGTACCCAGATCAGGTTTGCCAAAGGTCATTCAGCAGAGAACTAAAATATTTTTCAAGTCTTAGTTCAGCCTCAACTAGGAAGCTTTTTAGCCTACACGAGAGAGGACAAACTGAAAGGTTAAACCTTGAGAACTATTCCAATCAAACAATAAGACAAAAGTGTCATGTTTAGCACCAATGACCTTCCTTTTGACCCTGTCGAGTCAGATTAATGAACTTTAAGACCAACTCTTCTCTAACAGCAAAAAAGCTAATATTATACTCTTGACCAAATTTCCATACTGTTAATCTATTTTAGCAACACAAATTCCAATCTACAACAGGAGTGCCTTAAAGTGTAATCTCTTCTACACATTTCTGCAGATAAAAAGTAGGAACAAATGCTTTCTAGCAATGAGTGTTTGAATCTAGCAAATGAGAAGCAGAAAAGGAGAGCAGAGGAACAAGCGGAAAAAGAATCAAGGAAACACATGAAAAAAACCCCAATTGTAAAGTATGAATGACATCAGAATATTGTGA
>NW_008667911.1:0-1138 GCF_000695815.1 Acanthisitta chloris
ATCTCTGGGGTGCTAGAACCATCTCATTGGGTGCTAGAACCATCTCATGGGGTCCCAGACCCATCTCATGGGGTTTCAGTCCCATTTCATGGGGTTCCAGTTCCATCTCTGGTGGTCCCAACCCATCCCTAGTGGTCCCACCCCATCCCTGGTGGTCCCACCTCTCCGCAACACGGTGGTCTCAGCACTGTGATGGATCTGGGGGCACTGAGCTCCATCCCTGGTGGCCCAAGCCCCATCCCTGGTGCTCCCTTCCCCATCCCTGGTGGTCCCACATCCATCTCATGAAATTCCATCCCCATCCCTGGTGGTCCAAGCCTCATCCCTGGTGCTCAAAACCCCATCTGGTGGTCCCAACCCCATCCCTGGTGGTCCCAACCCCATCACCGGTAGTCCCAGTCCCATTCCTGGTGGTCTCAGCACCATGATGGATCTGGGGGTGCTGAGCTCCATCTCATAGCGTTCCAGCTCCATCCCTGGTGCTCCCACTCCCACCCCTGGTAGTCCCACATCCATCTCATGGAGTTCCATCCCCATCCCTGGTAGTCCCAGTCCCATCCCTGGTGGTCCCACCTCCCCAGCACAGTGGTCTCAGCACCATGATGGATCTGGGGGTGCTGAGCTCCATCTCATGGGGTTCCAGCTCCATCCCTGGTGCTCCCATCCCCATCCCTGGTAGTCCCAGTCCCATCCCTGGTGCTCCCAACCCCATCCCTTGTGGTTTCATCCCCATCCCTGGTGGTCCCATCCCCATCCCTGGTGGTCCCAACCCATCTCTGGTGGTCCCACCCCATCCCTGGTAGTCCCATCCCCATTCCTGGTGGTCCCACACCCATCTCAGGGGGTTCCATCCCCATCTCTGGTGACCCCACACCATCCCTGGTGGTCCCAACCCCATCTCTGGTGACCCCACACCATCCCTGGTGGTCCCCACTAGCACGGTGGTCTCAGCACCATGATGGATCTGGGGGTGCTGAGCTCCATCTCATGGGGTTCCAGCTCCATCTTTGGTGCTCCCACCCCATCCCTGGTGCTCCCAACCCCCCCTGGTGCTCTAAACCCCATCCCTGGTGGTCCCAACCCCATCCCTGGTAGTCCCAGTCCCATTCCTGGTGGTCTCAGCACCATGATGGATCTG
>NW_008667912.1:0-2277 GCF_000695815.1 Acanthisitta chloris
CCCACACTGCAGCCCAGGACATCCTCCATGGCTGTCATCATCAGACAACAATTCCGACTGGAGTAAAGGCAACAGAAGAGCAGGAAAAGTGCAGAGAGAATTAATATCTCACCTGCTCTATCATGCAAGGTTTATTCTGCTTCAGGCACAGTAATAGGTCCCTCCTGGAGGTGGTCCAGTCAGATTAACTGACAGTGGCATACAACACTGTGATTTAAAGGGGGAACAAGTGGCAACACAGCAGTTCCCAGCTGGTGAGGCATGTCTCACTGCTCAGAACACGTCTTAAGCCCAGGAGAGTCAGATTCCCTGTATCCATTCCAGTCCCACAACAGCCTCACTGGGTGTTTCCATGTTCAAGTGCCCTTACAAGCAAAAGCAGTGGAGAATGTGCTGCTGTGACACCTGCCCAGACCTGGATGGATTTTGTCTGATCAGTACTAGAGCATTAGCTCAGTTTTCTGAAGGGCTGTGCTTGCTGAGAATTGCAGCAGGCCAGGAGTGAGGAGATGCCCATGGGTGTGAGGCAGGGAGAGGGGAGATGGAAGCCAGCAGCAGCCTCAGCGGGGGTGGAATCTGTACCTCAGTGAGGTACACAGCATTACCAGTTTTCCCAAGTAAAGATCTCTCTGTAGAAGCATTTTAAAACATAGCTATGGAGGATAAGGCTCATTTTTAACCTCTATATGCTACAAATCATCATGGCACTGTATTATACAAAATGTTATAAATACATGCTAAAATATACCAATGAGGGGGGAAAAAAGAGTATTTTTCAGCCAGCCTGGTTATACCAGTAGAAAACATGTGAAAAGTATAAACTCAGTAAAGGCATTTTAAGAATGAGGCTGATTTAATGAACCATTAGTGGATGCTGGTGATAGTGATGTTTCTCTTTGGTTTTCTAGGCAGTGGTGGAAAAGGGACAAGGCAGTGTCCTTTACCATGCATTAGAACCTTCCCTTTTTTGCTTCATATGACTTGTAATTGTTTTCCTTCTGTACAAGTCACCTCTTGTGTGACTTAAATTTGTTCAGTGTCCTCAAGTTGTAAAATCTTAACAATCATACATCCTGTAAAATATTTAACAGCAAAAGGAAAGGACTGTTTTGGTAAGACTTTCCATTTCTCATTCTTTTAACTCAAGATCCTTGCTGGTGATGACAGAATAGGTCTCAGACTGCATTTGGGATCATGTTGTGGGTAACTGGGATATCCTGGGAGCGGCAGGGCCCATGGTGGGGGCAACTGGGTACACACTGAGATCATACTGGAAGCTCCTGGAACCATGCTGGGGCAACTGGGACCACATCTGTGGCTAACTGGGAGTGACTGGGACCATACTGAGGGAGGCTGGAGTCATACTGGACTCATCCCGGGATGAGAATGAGAGTGACTGGGACTGTGCCAGCGGCAACTGGGATGATACTGGAAGCAGGAACCAAACTGAAGGTGACTGGGATCATATTGGGATCCTGCTGGGATCTTACTGGAAATGAGAAGTGCAGGGGGCAATTTAGGACCATGTTGGGGACAAGTGTGATCTACTGGGAGCAACTGGAATCATGCTGGAGGAGACTGAGGTGATAGTGAGAGCAACTGAGACCACACTGAGGGTGACTGGGAGTGGCTGTGAGCAAGAGAGATGTTGGGGAAAGCATCTTGGAGCAACTGGGGCCACACTAGAGACACTGGGATCATACTGGACTCATCTCAGGATAAGAGTAGGAGTGAGTGGAGCTGTGCTGGGGGACACTGGGATTATATTGGACTCATCCCAGGATAAGAGTGGGAGTGAGTGGGACCATGCTCGGAGGTACTGGAATTGTACTGGACTCACCTCGGTATGAGAGTGGGAGTGGGGCTATGCTGTAGGGGACTGGGATCATACTGGACTCAGTCCAGGATGAGAGCCGCAGTGACTGGGACCATGCTAGGGAGGACTAGAATTGTACTGGACTCATTCCAGGATGAGAGTGGCAGTGGGGCTATGCTGGGGGATACTGGGATGACACTGGTCTCGTTCCGAGATGACAGTGGCAGTGACTGGGGCTATGCTGGGAGGTACTGGGATCGTACTGGACTCATTCCAGGATGAGAGCGGCAGTGACTGGGACCATGCTAGGGGAGACTGGAGTCATACTGGACTCATCCCGGGATGAGAGTGGCAGTGACTGGGGCTATGCTGGGGGTACTGGGATCGTACTGGACTCATCCCGGGCTGAGAGTCAGAGCGCCCGGGGCCGTGCTGGGGCAGAGTGGGTGACACGGGGCCGG
>NW_008667913.1:0-3217 GCF_000695815.1 Acanthisitta chloris
CTGACAACCCAGCTGGTAGTGTGGGGTAAGGTCTACAGCAGCTGTGACTTAGCCTTGAACTGCTGATAAGGAGCCAGCTCTGCCTGGCAGAGCTGGCTCTGACCGGCTCTGAGTCCGGTGTCAACAAGCTCCCTGGAATTCCTGAAAACATCCTGGAATGTGGACAGACACCTGCTTGCTCCAATCATAAGTTTAACCTGGACACTGGGACAAGGGCAATAAACCAATCATGTATCCGCTGCGTTCGTGTACACTGTGTGAATGTCTATATATATCTTGTAAGCACTAAGAATAAAAGAGAGCGACCATACTCATATTGAGACTCATCGTTACTCCAGGTCCGGATCCCACTCCAACAAGCACATGCAGGTGCGTGAAAAGTAATATCTATGTTTGAGGTAATGAAGCAAAGTTTAGCTTTCGGTCACCATTTGGGTCATTCCTTTGGCTTAGTTCCCATTAGCTGCATTGTTTTAAACAGAGCATGACCGCAACACCTCCATGATGCTCTTGGTACAACAAGCTCCCTCACTGTTCTTGCTCCTAAGGTGTGCAGAAAATTTGTTTCTGGTGAACAATTGACAATGTAGGCACTCCTTCTTGCTGAACTTTGGCTTTCAATATTTTTTCACAGTCGTGAAACTAATCTGGCATGTGTATTCAGCATTTGTGACCAATCTATTAGGAACTATTAATAATTACACCTTTTGCTTTTTCTCCTCAGAGAGTCAATCACTCCTTCCTTCCTTCCTCCCTTCCTTCCCTCCCTCCCTGAAATCATCCTGGTCCTTTTGCTAGGAACATGGTTCAGGTCTTGTTTAGGGTTAAACAACTACTTAAGAACATCACCCAGAGATCTGCCCTGAGGCTGTTTAATTATGAGCGGTAGAGTGTGTGGGATAGTATGAGCACCTCCACTATTTGGAAACTTCACCCCTGAACAAGTGCAGAATATGGAAAAACTAGTAAAATATTTGGAAAAAGTATGCTGTCACCCTGACAATTTCAGAAAGACACAAGTCACTGCAACATGCTGGTGCCTGACCCAGGCCTACGGAACCCTGTTCAACACTACTCAGTACACTTGGGGGAAAAGCTCTCTGGATCTGATGTCAAAATGACAGGCACCGTGACTACTACAATCCTGGCAACAGTTACTGTGGTTATTCCAACCCCAGCAAGAATTAATCCAATCCTTGTGACAGGCACTACAGCAGAACCAAAGAACCAACTTGTGCCAGTATCACTTGCCCCTATACACAAGAAGAAACAGACAGGAAAGATATCTCATTTAGTAAAGGAGGATGAAGCAGGGCCATCACAGGAATAGGAGGAAGAGGCAGAATGAGACCAAGAGGCAACCACTTCATCCCTATCATTGAGTGAACTGCAGGATCACAGAATCACAGAATGGGTCAGGTTGGAAGGGACCACGTTGGGTCATCTGCTCAAGCAGGGTCATCCTAGAGCACATTGCACAGAATTGCATTCAGATGGTTTTTGAATATCTCCAATAAGGGAGACTCCACACCCTCTCTGGTTCCAGTGCATGGTTACTTGCTCCCCATCCCTGTCTACCAGCTCAGGGGCCCAGTTATCCTGAGGGTAACTAATCTTTCTGTTAATAACTGAGGCAAAGAAGGCATTAAGTATCTCAGCCTTTTCCTCATCTATGGTGATTATATTCCCCCTCATGTCCAATAAAGAATGGAGGTTTTCCTTGGCCCTCCTTTTATTATTAATATATCTATAAAACCACTTTTTTATTGTCCTTTACACAGTGGCCAGATTACATTCTAACTGAGCTTTTGCCTCTCTAATTTTCTTCCCACATGACCTAATGACATCCTTAAACACTTCCTGAGTTGCCTGACACTTTTTCCAAAGGTGATATACACTCTTTTTTCCCCTGAGCTCCTGTAAAACCTCAGTCAGGCCGATCTTCTTCCCTGATGGCTCATCTTTCATCACATAGAGACGTCCTGCTCCTGTGCCTTTAAGATGTCTTTCTTAATGTATGTCTAGCCTTCTTGGGCCCCCTTTGTTTTTAAGGGCTGCTTCCCAAGGGACAAAGTGTCCTAAATAGGTCAAAGTTCATCCTGAGGAAGTCCAGGGTAGAGGTTTTGTTGATGCCCCTCCTTACTTCACCAAGTATTGAAAATTCTATCATATTGTGATCACTGTGCCCAAGACAGCCTCCAATCACCACATCTCCTACCAGCCCTTCTCTGTTTGTAAACAGAAGGTCTAGCTAGGCACTGCCCCTGGTAGGCTCACTTACCTGCTGTGACAGGAAATTATCTTCCACACGCTCCAACTGATAGAGCAACCAACTTTCGTAGGCACCTGGCATCCAGGCAAGGTCAAATCACCACAAACTTGTATTTGCCTTTGTTACAACAGCATGACATTAGTGACATGGCCAGCTTGTGACCCACAGTCAGTTTGTGATGCAAGATAAACCCAAAATCCTTTCAGAAAGAACTGCTATCTAATCTGTTGATCTTACTTTGGGCTACTGAATATTTTTGCTAAGCACAGCGCTTGCCATCAGTTCCTATTGAATTGTACCCCATTCTTCCTTTCTTAAACTTTACAATTTACCAAGTTTATTATTAATTCCACTCTCTATTTGCAGACCATTCATGGTCACTTTCATCTTAGTGTTGATGGCACATTTAAATAAGCACACTCTCTATTCCATCGAGGTCACTGAAGCATCAACTCATATGGGAACTTGAACAGACCCCTCTGCAATACTACCCAATAAATCCTTTCATTGTTGATGTATGCACGTGCCTCTGCATACCTGTGCCCACATATGTATAAATGTATGTGTGTACATGCACATCTACATTCTGCCCATATCTGAGATTGCATTGACAAGAGTACTTGGTTGGTTTTGGTGCTCGCTGAGTGCTAGCTCATTTAGCTTTCTTCCAGTACAAATGAAACTCAGAAGTGCAAATAGCATTTGCACTGGAATCAAATAACCTGTACCTTCCTCAACTAACTGACAGCATTTTTTAACTAGGAAATATGGCAGAAACATTTTATTGATGCACATATAACACATATCAGTTATCACACTGCAAAAATCTATATTAACTTTTAAGAAACCATCCTACAAAAAAAAAAAAACCAAGAAGGAAAGTCAAAACATATTTCCAACAGTTGGTATACCTCAAACTTTGTTAGGGTTTTGTAGGGGCTCCTC
>NW_008667914.1:0-767 GCF_000695815.1 Acanthisitta chloris
AGAAGTCATTGAGAACCTCAGCCTTTTATTTATCCATGTCTCCTGTTTCCTTCCAGAGTGGGCCCACATCATCCCTAGTCTTCCTTTTGTATGCAACATACCTATAGAAGGCCTTCTTTTTATCCTTAATGTCCTTGGCTAACATCGCTTCCAACTGTGCCTTAGCCTCCCTGACCATGTCTCTGGCTTCTCTTACAACTTCACTTAAAACTTTCTCCCAATCCATTTGTCCTCCCTTCCACCTCCTGAAGGCCTCTTTTTTTCCCCCTGAGTTTCCTCAGCACTTCCTTATTCATCCACAGAGGCCTTCTGGCATTTTTGCCCCATTTCCTCCCTGTCTGGATGCATTGCTCTTAAACTTGGTGTAGATGATCCTTGAATATCAGTCAGTAATCTTGGGCCCCTCTGCCTTCCAGGTCTTAATTCCAGGGGACTCTACCAAGAAGGTCCTTGAAGAGGCCAAAGTCTGCTCTCCTGAAGTCCAGGGCAGTGAGCTTGCTGTGCACCTTCCTCACCGCCCTGAGGATCTCAAACTCCACCATCTCATGGTCACTGCAGCCAAGGCTGCCTTGGAGCACCACATTCCTCACCAGCTCCTCCCTGTTTGTGAGCATGAGGTTCAGCATGGCTCCTCTTATTGGTTCCTTTATCATCTGTGTAAGGAAGTTATTGTTAATAAATTTGAGGAACCTCCGGGATTGCCTCTGCACTGCCAAGTTACTCTTGCAACAGATATCAGAGTGCCCTGGCATCCAGGAGGGCCAACC
>NW_008667915.1:0-1884 GCF_000695815.1 Acanthisitta chloris
CGGCTCCACTGTCTTGCCCTGGAGTTTTGGCTCCCGCCGGGCAGAGCCCTAATGCCCCGCGGAACTCTCTGCCCAGCTCAGCATGCGGCTGCTTCTCGAACACACTCTACTTATCAGCTCCTTGTCTTTTCTCTCCCGCAGTTTTTTGCCAGCCCTCTTTTTCCGCAAGAGGATGAACGAGTAGGACTCCTGGGCTATCAGCCCACGGATGTACATTGTGCAGTTAGCCGGACAGGACAGAAGGTGAGACCCTGACAAGAGCTGGGAGATTTGTGCCAGGCGAGGTATCCTGGAGCTTAGCCCTGACCTCCAGAAAGAAATCCCAGCCCTTCCAGCCAGCCCTGGGACAATACTGCCTGGCTCCCAGCAGATCTGCAGAGGCTCCAGCACAAGAGGCAGGCAGATCTCTGGGCTGTGAGCCCTGCCCGGGGGTAGGAGCTGTTCCCTCACTCCCAGGGCACAGCAGGTGATCAGCAGCACAGAGCACCACTCACAGGGATTATGTTTCTCCTGCAGGGACAGGCTATGAGTGCTAGTATTAGATGCCTCCAGTGCCCTCTTTCTGTAGAAATAATCAGGAATTTCTCATGGAAATGTTCATGATGAGGATCTGAATCCCCTTGAGGTTGGTGTCCTTCTGCCCTGCTAACAAGACAGGAGGGTGCAAGTGCTGTGCTGTGCCAGGGTCTGCCCCGGAACTCTTGACCCTGCACTGTCCCATGAGTCTGGGCTTCAAATTCATGCACGGGGGAAAGAGCAGGGAGGCTCTGCAGCTGCCTGATGCTAGAGCAGGAGGCTCATCAACTTTCCCTTCTCTGTCAGTCATCATGGAAGGACAATGATGCCTTTGCAGAACAAGGAGAGAGGCACTTCCACTGCGATGCCACTGAGTGCCTCTTTGAAGGAGGCAGGGAGGAGGCAGAGGAAGAAGGGTGAGTTGCCAGAGCTGCACCCCGGGGCTCTGCAGGGGATCTGTCTTGGCAAGGGCTCGAAGCAGAAGGACCAAGATGAGCTCAGCAGAACAATCCCATGCGCTGGACACTTTGTGCTCACTGCCATGAACCCGTTTGCTTCCCCAGGGCCTGGAAAATGTTCCTGTGCTGCTCCTGTGCTGCCAAGGGCACCCACAGACGCTGCTCTGGCCTGGAGGACAGCACAACCAGCTGGGAGTGCAACAGCTGTGCTGGTCTGAGCACTGGTAAGAGGCAAAGCACCTGGTTGTCCCTGGGCTGGGGCCATAGGGCAGGCTGTGCTTGGCAGTGGGTGCCCAGGGTGGGCTTGGCAGAGCCTGTCTGCTCCAGGAGGGCTGCTCTGGCCTAGTCTCCCCAGGCCTGGGGGGGCCTTGACCTTCCTGCTTCTCCTTACAGATTCCAGGGATTCCACAGAGGTGGAAGGACAAAGCACAGCTGGACAGTTGGGATCGGAGCCTTCTGCCAGCTCTGAGGCACCAGAAACCATCAGCGCCAGCACTGACAACAAGGTGCCATCGGGGCTGTCTCTGTAATCTATGTCACCTGAGACTTGATGGTCTTCATCAGGTTGTACATAATTATCTTTGGCTTTAGCACATGCTCTATAGTCTTGTTTTCCTACTGTTAGACCCCAGAACTGATGGTATCCAGTTTTTCTTTCTCTTTTCCCTTGGTCTTTCCTAACTATTACTATTTGTGTCAATTCACAGTTGTTAGGGTTTTGTAGGGGCTCCTCTGTTGCTTTAAGGAATTTTCCCCATACATGTTATCAGAAGACATCTATGGTTGGATACTTAAGAGAGACAAAGGACCCCGGCCACTGGGGTGGGACACCTTTTTCTTTTACAAAAGACCTCAGCCACTGGAGGGGGACTTCCTTTTTGGGCTCAGTGTTCAGGGAGGTAGGGAGCTG
>NW_008667916.1:0-456 GCF_000695815.1 Acanthisitta chloris
GGGGGGATTTTGGGGGGGTCAGGGATGGTTTTGAGGGGCTCAGGAGGGTTTTGAGGGGGACAGAGAGGGATTTGGGGGGGACAGAGGGATTTGGGGGGCTCAGGGTAGATTTTGGGGATGTCAGGAAGGATTTGGGGGCTGTCAGGGATGTTTTTGGGGGGTCCCAGGAATGATTTGTGACCTCAGGAAGGATTTCAGGGTCCCAGGAAGGATTTGGGGGTCCCAAAGAGAATTTTGGGGATCCCAGGAAGGTTTTTTGGGGGTCCCTAACCTATGTCAAGGGTCTGTACCATGTGAGGGGTCTCAGGGCTGTTTTTGAGGGGTCCCAGGAAGGATTTTGGGGGTCTCAGGAAGGATTTTTGGGGGTCCCTAACCTGTGTTGAGGGTCTTGACAATGTGAGGGGTCCCAGGAAGGATTTGGGAGGTCCCAGGAAGGATTTTTGGGGGTCCCAAACA
>NW_008667916.1:579-1214 GCF_000695815.1 Acanthisitta chloris
AATTTTGGGGTCCCAGGAAGGATTTTTGGGGGGCCCTAACCTGTGTCAAGGGTCTAGACAATGTGAGGGGTCCCAGGATGGACTTTTGGGGGTCCCTAACCTGTGTCGAGGGTCTTGACAATGTGAGGGGTCCCAGGAAGAATTTTGGAGGTCCCAGGAAGGATATTGGAGTCTCAGAAAGGATTTTAGGGTCCCAGGAAGGATTTTGGGGGTCCCAGGAAGGATTTGGGGGTCCCAAAGAGAATTTTGGGGATCCCAGGAAGGTTTTTTGGGGGTCCCTAACCTATGTCAAGGGTCTGTACCATGTGAGGGGTCTCAGGGCTGTTTTTGAGGGGTCCCAGGAAGGATTTTGGGGGTCTCAGGAAGGATTTTTGGGGGTCCCTAACCTGTGTTGAGGGTCTTGACAATGTGAGGGGTCCCAGGAAGGATTTTAGGGTCCCAGGAAGGATTTTTGGGGGTCCCTAACCTGCGTCGAGGGTCTTGACGATGCGTGGTGCTCGGTCCATGTCGAGCAGCAGCTCCTCAAACCATCCATGCTCCAACAGGTAGAGGAAAACTCCGAGTCTGTTCCTCAGAGCAGCCTGAGCCTCCCCCCGACGCCGACCCACCTCGTCGGGGTGGTACTTGGAGCGGAA
>NW_008667917.1:0-1078 GCF_000695815.1 Acanthisitta chloris
GGCTGCTCGGGGAGGATGTGCTGTCTCACCGTCCCTCGGCAACATTCCCGTTCCTTTGGGTTTAATGTGCTTCCAGGTGTTTTTTCCCCTTTTGCCTTCGGAGTTTCTCTGAGGAACTGGCTCCTTTTGCTCTCTCAGGGCGGATCGTGCCGTGCTGGGTTCCCTTGGCAGCACCACACTAGTGCCTCAGTCCTGCTGCCAGACTGGGGCTGCAGGAGGGTTAAGGAATCTTGTAAGATTGAGACAAACAGTATATTTAAATGAGATTTATTTTATAAAACAGATAAGCCAATTAGAACTCTGCCAACACTTGCATACAGACTCATGTTATCAGATGGAATTGGTGCTATCTGACTGGCTTGAGAATTCTCAAGATTTTAGGACAATCCAGAATGTGCAATCACTCCCCTAGGAAGGTGAAGGCTCTTGACTTCCCTTGGGCAGTGTCCCAACCCACGGGAGAGTCCCTGACAGCAGCTCCTCTGCTCTGAGGGAGGAGAGGCTCCACTGACCCCTGGCACGACTCCACCTCTAGCTCAGTGGAATCTGATCTGCAGTCAGATCACAGAATCACAGAAGAAACCACCTGGATTGGAAAGGACCTTAAAGCTCACCTCATTCACCCCCTGCCAGTGACACCTTCCACCAGCCCAGATTGCTCCAAGCCCTATTCAACCTGGCCTGGAACCCTCCCAGGGATGGAGCAGCCACAGCTTCTCTGGGCAACCTGTGCCAGTGCCTCACCTCCCTCACAGGGAAGAATTCCTTCCCAACACCCCACTCTAACTCTGCCCTCCGGCAGTGGGAAGCCATTCCCCCTTGTCCTGTCCCTCACGACCCTTATCCCAAATCCCTCTGCAGCTCTCTTGGAGTCCCCTTAGGCACTGGAAGGGGCTCTAAGTTTTGCATGGAGCTTCTCTTCTCCAGGCTGAACAATCCCAGCTCTCCCAGCAGAGAGGTCCAGCCCTCTGTCCCAACAGCCCTCCCTGATCTGAATCTGACCTGCCCCACCATAGCCCCCCACACAGAGGTGACGGGTCACCTGCCCAGCGACAATTGGTGCCATGGTTAGTGTCTG
>NW_008667917.1:1124-3164 GCF_000695815.1 Acanthisitta chloris
TGCTGCCAGAGATCCTGAAGAAACCCCTTTCCTGGAGGCCTCCCCTCACTGCCCACCCCATCCTGCCCTTACCTGCCTCCCAGTGAGGCTCTGGCCCTTCTGGCAGAGGAGTGCA
Organism: Acanthisitta chloris; assembly: GCF_000695815.1. NCBI lineage: Eukaryota > Metazoa > Chordata > Aves > Passeriformes > Acanthisittidae > Acanthisitta > Acanthisitta chloris. The sequence goes on from NW_008667917.1 coordinate 1,240, forward strand.
GCGTTTTGCAAACGCCCAGAAAGGTCTCTCTAGAGCTTCAAAACTTCCCTATGGTGGTCCAGTCAGAGCTGTCCTCCCCCAGCCATGTCCCCATGATCTCCACCATCTCCCCTCTCCCTGGCCACGCTGCTGTGGCTCAGTGAGTTCCCACTGCTGGTGTGACATGAGGACTGGGGCCAGGAGAGCCCCTGGCCCAGCAGGTTTGGAGACTGGCCTGTGCCACCATGCCCAGCCCCAGGACAGTCAGTGTCCCCAGGGCAGGCATGGGGGGACACACTGCATTGGGTGACTCCTTCCTGCTCTGAGCTGCACCAAGGGACACAGCAGGGCTGGTTCAGGGGATGTGATATCCTGGGCCAAGTGGGTGTCAAACCTCACAGTGAGCTCTCAGCACGGCCACAGTGGACTGGTTGTCAGGGAGGGCTGGCCAGACACCTGCCCACAAGACTTCCAGCTGTGTAGGACAGATGTGATCCCCTCATGTCACCCCCAGGCTGGGGTCTGCTCTGCTTTAGGTCTGGCCAAGTGCCCAGTGTCACCACAGGTTCCCAGGGTGACCTGTGTGCACAGTGTTCCTCTGTGCCTCAGTTTACCCCTTGGCCACGCCCAGCAGAACTGAATCTGTCATATGCAAGGACACACTGTCAGGGGCTGGGGGGGAGCAAGGACATACTGTCAGGGGCTGGTGGGGAAACTGAGTCACTGGGCTGCAGCACACATCATGGCTCTGCTCCCTGTTGGTTTTGGGGGAGACCTGGCACTGAGCAGACAGAGATCCCTACAGAAACTGTTTGCCCATGCACTGGCACAGCCTGGCTGCTCCTGGTCCTGATGGTGAGCCATGGCAGGGCAGCCTGGCCATGTACTCTGGGCACAGGGACAGGAGCTGCTCCTGCCCGGGGACAGGTCCTTGGTTGGTCTTTTCCTATAGAATTGCACGAATGAGCCCCAGCTCATGTGATCCATCTGGCCACTCCTGTGTCCCCTGGCAGCACAGGGCCCCAACAGCTTGGCCAGGCGGGACAAGCCTGGACCAGCACAGCCATGGCAGGGGCCCAACACCTCCATCCTCTGTGCAGGGCTGGGGACAGTGCTGACCCTCCCTGCAGAGCTCTGCTGTTCACATGGCCATGCCAGGGCTGTCCCCTCTGCCTGAGGGCTGCCACCCCTGAGAGCAGTGGGCACAAGCCAGGGGAAGCCCCAACCCCTGCCATCCACCCCTTCTCAGTGTCCGTGGGGCCGGGCTGGGGCTGCCCCAGACTGGGCGCAGAAGTTGTCGCAGCCCAAAGCAGCAGCATGGCCCAGTGCTTGGGAAAGGCGACAGCTGGTTCCAGAGCCCCTATGCCCAGCTCACAGTGAGTCCTAAGCAGCCAGCACAGCCACAGCCTTCAGCTCCTATTCTTCCAGTGGAATATTCCCCTTCTCCTCTCCTCCAAGCTGCCCCTGGCTCGATGAGAAGGAGGAGGAAAAGGAGGTGGAAGAGTCCACAGTCCCACTGCCCTCAGCACATGCCATGGCGCTGCCATCTCCGGTCTGTGGAGACATGCCCATGGTCCAGTTGGATCCCTCAGCACTTTCCAGCCTGGAATAGCAGCCACACAGGGGGAGCAGATGGTTCCACTGTCCACTGCCATGGGGCTTGGGGGACACAGTCCAGCCCGTTTGTCCTCTGATTTCAGAGCTGTAGCTGTCCCAAAGCACAGAGCTCCATCCATGTGTTACCCAGGGCTACAGCTGCACAGACGGAGGGTGGCACTGCAGGGGATGCTCTCAGGGCAGGCATCACTGTGCCCACTCGGCAGCATCCTCCTCCGTGCCAGGGACTGTCTGCATTCCCGAAGGGATGGGCTCCTGCATCTTTCGGGCGATTGCAGCCATGGGGGATGCTGAGCCTGTCCCACACTCTGGTGTGCATCAGCAGCCAC
>NW_008667918.1:0-5062 GCF_000695815.1 Acanthisitta chloris
CCAGGGTTGGGGCATCCACAACTTCCCCAGATAAGTGGTATTTTCTTCCTATATCAAAACCCCATATTTTATGAAAAGCATTTTTTTTCCATATGACACCCAAAGAAGGTTAGAAGTTCAGTAACCTGCTTTCTCCTTTTCTCAGTAAGGGAGAAAAAACCAGCTGTCTATTGTACCATCTGCTGTTCTTTCTCCTGTGTATGCTGGCTGAGGCTGGCAATCTAACCTATGTTTGTGTGTTTGGGATAGGAAAGGTGGGTCAGATTGCTTCTGACAGCCCGTGGCATATGAGGTGTTGGAACTGAGTTTAAATACCTCTATATCCAGAAATCCTTTAATCTCCAACATGTTTATCTTGGCATATCAGGTAGAGTACTGATGGTGTTATTGCCATCCTTATTTAGTTAATGGAACTAACTTGCCCAAGGTTGATCAGGATATCTATAGCTCCTCAAGGAATTAAATTCAGATCTCAATTAAATTCTAAGTCCTTAGTTATTGGACTCTCTTTGTTTATAGGGAACCCCATAGATTCATTCAGGGTGCTGTAAAGGTCTCTGGGGAATATACAAACAGCAGCATCTTGCTTTATATTAGTCTTTAAAAAAACAATTCCTTTTGGGCAGGTATTGAGTCTTGAAAATAGTCTGCCTACAAAATAACATACCTGATTTTAAAGGTAAAATATGGAGGAGGGTGTGGAATCTCTCAACTTTGGCTTCATTGTGACCTTCTTATGTCTGTCTTTTAAGTGGCTCAGGGATGTTGTGGAGACTCCATCCTTGGATAAGTTAATAAGCCCTCTGGGCATGGTCCCAGGGACCCAACTCAAGATGTCCCTGCCTGAGCAGGCGTGGACCAGTCGACCTCTAGAGGTCCCTCCCTGCCTCAACTACCCTGTGGTTCTGTGATCTTCTACTTTCATCACTGACTTCTCTCATTTCCTGTGAAAGTCATTGGTCAATGACTTCTCATTGATCATTGACAAAGAAGTCATTGTTCAATGCCTTCTCTCATTGCCAAAATTAATTTTAAAGGTCTTAAAATAATCTTGCAGAAATATAGTTTTGATGCAGAAATTCTGGAGGCAGAATACTAAAACCAAGCTACTTTGGTGTTGGTTGTTTGACATTCTTAATTATTTTCTTTAGTGTGGCAAGATAACTTGTATGTGTGACAACTCGTTTAATAGTGGTAGAAGGCACAAGTCTCCATCAAGAAGATTCTGAATCAGATCCTATAATTGTCGTAATTTAGAATCATAGATTCATAGAATGGCTTGGGTTGGAAGGAACCTTTTAGAGGCCATCTAGTCCATGCTCCCTGCAATGAGCAGGGACACCTTCCAGTAGACCAGGTTGCTCAAAGCCCTGTCCAACTTGGCCTTGAATATTTGCTGGGATGAGGTATCCATCAGCTCTCTAGGCAACCTGTGCTGGTGTTTTACCACCTTCAGTGTAAATACTTCTTCCTCATATCTAATCTGAATCAACCCTCTTTTAGCTTAAACCTGTTACCCCTTATACCCGTTATAATATTGCTGGTTTTGTCATTGACGAGTATTGTGATGTGAGATTTCCTTTGCAGTCTGGCAGAGAAGGAATAAGAATTTGTAAATGTGGTTATTTCCTTGAAGTGAGGTTAGTGACAACTTTGGTGAGGGTGTCCTAAGATGTTTGCAGGAAGCTGACACATATGATGACAACAGCTCATGCACAGTAACTGTGGATGTATACAAAAAAGTGGACAGCTGAGGTTCCAACCAACTCATTTAGCTAGCCATAAGCTATGAAAACAGAGACCAGAGAGGCTCCTTGCAGTTTGTATCTGAAGTTCAAACTCCAGACTCAAGCCAGTTTTATCAAAAGCAGCCCTGATGGAGTGGGGAAGCCAGGCAGTGCACAGGAGCCCCCACAGGCTGTTGGGCAGTCAGGATTTCTGAGCGGACTTCTAAAGCTTTACTCATAAGAAGCAGCTCCAGGGAAAGGTGAGCAGCAGGAGGCAGGTTTTCCTCTGGATGTGTCTTCATCTGGGACACAGAGGGCTCTTCTGGATTAGCACAGAGTGCACGTTCCCCAGCATGGAGTTGCAGCTGCAGCAAGGAAGCATTTTGGCTTTAGCTTCCTTTATCCTTTGTAATAATCCTTTCTCACTCCCTACCGCTGCGCACAGGTTTTAGCTGTCAGTGCTGCTGGCTCCTGCCACGCTGCCCCTCGTCCTGCCGCTTTCATCGATCGCCACTGCTGTTGACACTCACATGCCCTTTGATGAAGTGGCTGTCAGAGCTCCCGTCCCCTGCACGCCGTGCTACAGACCTGCTCCTATCTGAGACGTTCATTAGTGTCGTTTGCCAAAAGGTTTATGTAACAGATGTTGCAAAGCCAAGGCGCAGAGACACACACACGCCCCATTATGGCAGGGGCTGTCAGAGTGACTGTGGAGGGAGGATGGTCTGTAGGACTAGAGTAGCTCGGAGGCACAGCTGCATCTGTTCAAAAAGCAACTAACGCCTCTCTGTGACCATGCTTTATTTTCAGCTTGTCATCATGGCTGGAACTGTTCTGCTTGCCTACTACTTCGAGTACACCGACACTTTTCAGGTGCATATCCAAGGTTTCTTCTGTCAGGATGGCAATTTGATGAAACCATACCCTGGGACAGAGGATGAGAGCTTCATTTCACCTCTTGTGCTGTACTGTGTGCTGGCTTCAACTCCAACAGCTATTGTAAGTATAACAAATTATTTGAATTCTCCATGACCACTCCATAAATAATAGCAATAGTCCTGTGATATCTTTGTCTCCTCTCCTCTCTATTCAGCTGTAATTGATGCACTTAGCCAGCTCTCTGTTTTGCCTCAGCCTAATATGATCTTCCTCAGTTATCTCCAGAAGTAATTATTCTGAGGTAATCACAATGCAAGATTGAGGGGCAGAGCTTGTTAAGCCTTTTACAATAGCTTCTCACTTCAGTGATTAGTTGTGCATTGCCTGGACTCCAGAGAGGTTCTAATGCAAAGGTTATGTATTATTGAAAATAAGAAAACAGGATAAATCTGAAGTGAAACCCAGGTCAGATATGCAGTATATCCAGGATTATTTCCTGCTGTATTGAAAGGACTGTTGAAGGGCTTTAAAAGGCTTAGATGAGCAGAAAGATGCTAAATACAAAGAAAAACATGAATGCTATTTCCTTTATATGTATAATGTCTTTATTTTTGGCAGTCATATCTATTTAAATTTTTTAAACCTGATTTTCTTTACTATCCAACCAGTAAGCTGCAATGTAGGTGTTCTGTGCAGATGAAAATATTCCATTAGCTGAGGACGTAAAATTCCAAACAGATGATTGCAGTCACTGATTAGGAAAACTAAGGCCCTTTTCCATTTTCTGTGCAGAAAGTTACAGATTTCACCAATAGCCAGCTTTGCTGCACTTGTAATTACATTGATAAATTCCTATCAGACTGCGTCTTTATAGACTTTATTTCTTTCTCTTTATTTTTCCCTTTTGTGTTTCTTTCTTATGCTAACTTTGCTTTTAATCTCTTTCAAAAGTTGATTAAAGCTGTACATGATGTATTTACTTGTGAATTGTGAATGCTGCTCCATAGTTCACTCTAAGTTTTGTCCTGCAGTAATTTTAGTGCATGAAACCACGTTCTTGTCACAGAGTCTGATAAGAAGTGTGAAAGGGTTCTGCAGAAGAGGTTATACTTTTTTCTACAGGACACTTTCTGAAAACAAGTAGGGGTTTTGAAATGGATTACTCATTAGTTTATAAAAATCCTTGGCAGTAACAGTGTTATTTTATGCACTGAATCTCAGTTGTATGTTAAGACTTTCATTTTACTTTGTCTGAAGTTATAGAAGATTTGCAAATGAAAAAATTAATACTGCATTTCTCCAACTGCCCCATAAATATACTGGCAATGTTAAGGTAGCTTTTACAGGCAATTTTTATAAGGGGAGATGGAGAGTTAGTCCCATGCCTTGATGCTGTAACAGCAACATTAGTGGGAGGTTTGTCCCTTGATTAACTGATATGGCATTAGGTAATGAGTGTTGCTCTTTATTTGGATCTTCTTGCTCTGGCAAGGTTTGATGCCAGCCTTTCAGATTTTGCTCCACTGGATTAGCATTTTCTTTCTTTTTGGTGACTCAAGAAGTTTTTCCTAATTACTCTCCTTTATGAAAAGCTGAGTTGGAGTATTGAATTGACAGTTCTGGGTTAACAGTTGGACAACAGTTGCAAACTGTGCATAAATGCTAGCCTGGGTCCATAAGGATAGTCATCACCCTGAGTGATTGGATCCAGTGGTGAGTATCTGCTAGTAAGCTCCTCTTGTAATGCCATTACACTGGCTATACTGCTGCAGCTAGAGAGGACATGGTCAGGGTCAGCACAGGTCTCTTGGAATCATGCTTCATGGTGATCTTTATGTACAACCTTCAGGAGGTAACAGATCGAACCTGGGCAGACATTTTTATTTCCATTTCTAATGTAGTATATATTAATACATTATTCATCCATTTTTTGCATTATTTGTATCATTGTATTGTATTATTAATATTTAATTATTTAATGTATTAGTATCAGGCTACTCTTCAACCAGAGTGTATGTCAGAGTGATATTTTTCTGTCCTCTGGACTGGTGTTCATCACAATGTTTTTATAGGAGTAGCTTCACTTTATTTCTCATTCCCATCTTTTTCTGAGAGACTTCCTCTCCTTGCATGGTCATTTCAGACTTCTTGCATTGCCCTGCTGGTTAGCCCACTAAGAGTGTGAGTATCCTCAGCTGTCATCCCACACTCAAGCGGGTGCTGTGGTCATTCAGGCTGTCCACAGTCAGGAAGAGATGTTTGAAGCAGTTAAATCTGCCAGGGATTTCGGTGAAAGAAGCAAATGCAGCCGTTTCTATTTATACTGTGATAATTGTACTTAAAACAAAAAACCAACCAACCAACCAAAAACCCCTCTACACAAACAAAAGAACTCCTTTGTCCTTTGTAGGAGGGAACATTGTGTACAGTCTCTGTGGGTTAGGTTGTAGCTTCAC
>NW_008667918.1:5098-19889 GCF_000695815.1 Acanthisitta chloris
TCTTCACCATGAAGCCATGACTTAAGTCAAAGGCGATTTCAGTCCCTCCTTACAATTACTTGTTTCTCCTCTGTACAACACTTGTTGCTTCATTTTATTGTGGCAAAATGGTTGGTTTGGCTGAGAGGATTTGCAGTAGCAGACCTCATCTCTCTAGGTTGCCACTGTCTGACACCTGGTGACATGCGTAGAGTGATCACTGTTGGAATGGATGGAACCCAACAGCAACAAGGGAGCACTCATGGTACTGGCTAAAAGGGTTTCTGGAAGTGTGGAAGATATCCTAGGAGTCTGTACAAGCTCCCTGAAGAGGGACACAAGCAGTGTTTAAGTGCAGTCCCATGTGACAGGTCTGGGGAGGACTCAAAGCTGTGATTTCAGCATAGCTGTGAGGTGTTATAATGCTTGAGAGCCAAAAGGGAACATCTTTGTGAACTTAATGGAATATCTTTTTGTCACTTGGCTATGACAGTGAGCATGGGGAAAATGAATGCATGTATTTTATTTCTGACAGCACTTTTCAGAAGTGCTGTTGTGGGTTGGTACCACCATTTGTGCATTACCCTGCACTTTTAGTGGCAAAAGAAATGAAACTGGCCTGGTTTTCTGTAGCTTTATTTGTTGTTCTTAAAACATTTCCCTAAAAATATTCTGGGATGACTCCACCATATTCATGAGTGTCCCTCAGGACTATCTTTCCCTGTTATGAGGTTACTGCAAAACAGCCAATTCCCCAGTTGGTACTAAAGAATCCTCACAGAGTTCAGCACTGCTGCCAACTCTGCTCCATCCATTGTGATTTGTCTGCCTGCCCAAGAGAAGCAGAGAGGCTTAGGAAGAGAGACGGCTCACAGAAATGGATACTGAACAGCAGCAGAAAGCTTCAAGAGCATTGTTCTTTTTTACCTTAAAGTAGAATGGAAAGTACCACGATTGTTTTCGCACAATCTTCAGGTTTTTTCCTTCCAGTTACAGGCTGAAAGTGGCAGCCTACATGTATTTGTTAACTGTCTAGTATTACTGATTTGTGCAAAGGTGTATTTGCTTTCAGCTAATGTTGTAATCAGTCAAACCAAACTAGTCTGATTATTAATTAGAAGCTGAATTGCAGTGTTGATCTGAAGCAGGAGGAAATTGTTCAAACTTCTCTCTACAATCTGCACTTACCTCTCAAGCTTCAGGAACATCATTCTTCTATATGGTTTTCCTATTCTGTCTTGATTCCTTGGCTTTGGCTTAGTATAGTCATGCTACTACAGTGATTTATTTCTGTAAGGGTAGCCAGGGAATTTCTGCCTGTCTTAGCTGATTCCCCTGCGGCTGCTCAGCAGCAGATGCCAGGAAAACCAAGAGCGTCTGACACAGCTCAGAGCTCTGTTAGAGCAGCTTCTTCCCAGCTTCTTCAGGAAGGAATCACCAGGCTCTGCTGGTGATGTTGCTGCCAGAAGGCACAGACTGCTGTGCTACAACCTCCTGCCTGCCACACTTCACCCCTGTGCTGGCATGGCAGGCTGTATCCTCTGCCAGTGGTGATTTGTCTCTCTCTTTTTGAGGCTTGCCAGGGCTCAGGTTGTGAGGTGCTTAACAACAAGATGAGATACAAAGGATTAAGGTGAAGGTGCACCCAATACCCCATGTACATGTTTATATTCTGGTATTTGCACACCATTCTGGTAATAGAATAAATATACCTTGTTGGTGTAACACGTTCAGGTGCTTCTAATTCTGGGGTCTCCGGGACCTCATGGTGGTCCTGGTCACACACCAGTTTGTGAGGAGCAATGCAGAGTTGCGAGAAATGTCTTCTCTTGATTAGAACTTTGGTATAATTCTTTTATACAGTTTTACCACTGTAAATTGTTGGTGCTTTTTGAGTACAACAATAAAACAACTTTGGGTAGGCCAGAATATTAATTGTGGATTTCAACCTTTTTGACTTGGAATGTAAAAAAAAAACAAGTTTCTTGTTCTGGAAAACGGACTTGTAACTTGTTCTTTGCTATTGCTTTCATTCAACAACAAATATCAACCACCCTTTCAAAACCAGATTGAACCAATTAAATTTGTGTCCTTGGAAGATTAATTGTGAGCTGACATTGCAACGTTCAGCTGAAGTCACTCCTTCATTTCCTTGTATAATTCTGCAAAATATAGCATTGATTCCTGGGGCTAGAGAAGACCTGTCTAGAAGGTGAATGGCAAAGACAAGAGAGTTTCTGAGGAAGCTCTCAGATGGTCTCTCATCCTAACAACCATTGATGATACTGATGTTATCAGGGAAAACTAATGCCCTCCCAGGGCAGGCTTGGGTCAGAGCCCTGTCTGTGGATCACAGCAGAAATACTGTGTCCTGGAGAGGGTGTTGAGTCTCAGTCAGCCCTTGCCTCCTAAGTTGCCTTTTCTCAATATAAATACTACTAAGTGTTCACCACCTGGAGTAGACTATGGAGTCTCAGCTTCAGAGTTTCAATATTAGGCCCTGTAGGTAGCAGGTAGGATGTCAGATCAATATTCCCACTATGTTCTTAGTGGGAACTGTGTGGAAGAGGGAGACAGACTGTTCAGATCACAAGAGGCAACCCCTACAGTGGACACCAGCTGCAAAAAATGAAAAATTAGGAAAGCTTTTACAATGAGGGTAGGCAAACACTGTAGCAGAGGCTGCAGGATCTCCATTCTTGAAGACATTGATAATGTGACCACTGCAGGCTGGGGTTGTGCCAGCCCTGCTCTGAGAGGGGTTGGACTAGGGAGCCCCTTCCCAGCTGAATCCTTGTGTGATTCTGTGCCTCCCCTTTCTGTGTGGCTGATGAAAATCTTCAGCTTAACTAACGACAGGTGAATGGAGACATGAGCTTCTATGTAGAGCCTGAAAAGCATCTCTGTCCCAACTGCACTGTGCAAATGCAGTTCTTGGAGACACCATGATGCAGAAGGGCAGAACTGCTCTTCATCCAGCACAAGCCAATGCTGATGAAACACCTGCTGCAGCACTTTGCAAACGTCACCTTTAGATGAAGAGGCCTGCTTTTCCCAGGGAGGGGCTGTGCAGTCATTCTGGAACTGGCTGATTGGGGCTGAGGGCCCCACAACACTCATCTGCCTTTATTCTCTGTTTTGAGTTATCTGCACATAGCTTGTCTCAGCCAGCGCCTTACTCATATCCACTCCTCCCCTTGGCTGCTATTTGAATGCTGCAGACTTGATTAATTTGGTTCTTTCTATTTGTGACATTAAAAACTGCAGCCACACATATCCTCAGAGAGGATTTGGTAAGCGTCATACAGCTTGCTGAAACCTTTCCAGAACTGAGAGTGAAGATGCCCCAAGACCTAAGTTCAGTTTTATTTGCTGCAGAGATTTTTGTGTGTTACATCATGGTCCTGGATAGGGTTTCAGTGTAGAAAGTGGTGTTAACAAGGACTAAGTGTCACAAAAATGCTGTTAAACAAGTTGAAAGTCCTAAAAACGTGCAGAAATCAGAATAATGTAAGTTTACTGCATTGAAAAGACTGTCTGTACTTCACATAGTTCTACCTAATAATGGGAACTCCATTATCTTGCTCTGATGGGAAATGACATTAGCTGTACTTTTTCATGGAAAGCAGCAAAAGGATGTGGCTTTCACAGGGAGACTTCAGGTGGTCCCAGGCTGTGGGCACAACAGTGCATCCTGCATCTTGTCCATGCACCCTGACTGACACTTTTATGTGTGGAATTGCAGCTGAAATTAAAACTCGGGCAACTTTCACACAACCCCGGTGTTCACTGAAAGTGTGAAAAATCTACAGAAATAATGTTTTCCTATTTGTCATCCCTGAGTGACTCAGTGAGTGAATGGGGAGGCAGGAGGGCTGTGAGATGTGGCCTCTGCCAGCAATGATGCAGAAATGCATGGAGGCAGTCAGGGCAGATCCTTCCGGAGAAGAGGAATGAGCAGTTTGACTAAGCTGTGGTGAATATGAGTTTTCGTAGAGGAAAATGGAGGTGAGACTGGGGCAAGTGTGACAGGTGCTGAGCATGGGAGGAACCAGATTGTGGAACTCTACAGGCACAGTTTAGAGAAATATGACTAAGGAGAATGATTTTGGCTACTGGAGAAGTAAGCCAAAGCAGGGCAGGGAAGTGAAGCAGGGATGGAGTCTTCAGCTTTCCTAGGGGATTTGAATTGAGGTAAAGGGCCAATGACCTGAATGAGAAAAACTGGTAAAAGGCACAAAGGGGTTAAAGTTGGATGCTGTCAGCATCAATAATTACTCTTCTAAATTGAATATAACTCTTGAGGACTGCCCCCAACCCTTACCCAACTGCAGAGTTTCTGCAGGGGAGCAGCTCCAGGATGCCACTCTTGTGCAGCCTCCTCTTGGCTGAAACCCAGACACATTCCTGAATAGTTTATCCTCCAAGAAACAGCTCTTTTTCACGTTTACCTCAAATTTTTTAAAGAATGCAGTTGTGCAAATGATCACTTAGGAACTTACGAGAATGTGCTATCGGGGTCAAAAGATTCCATGTTCCTTTAAAAGCCATAGTTCCATTGTTTTCTTGATTAAATTGATAATTAAATTATTGAACTGTTGGTAATCTGTACAAGAGTGCAGGGAGTATTGAGTGCTAATGTTGTGCTGAGAACTTGAAAGGGGAAGATGAGACATTAACTGTCTGAAAATGTCAATTCACAAGTTGAAGGATTATCATGGACAAAAGGCTGTTGAAGAGGAAAATCAGACAGATAATTTTATCTTCTGCTGGCTCAGGATGAGCCAGGAAATAAAAAAAACCATGTGCAGCAGAGATCTTTGAGGGCTGAATGTTGAGGATCCACAGTGGTGACACTGTCAGCAATGGGAAGGCAGGGAAAACTGAAGACGTTTTCTCAGTGGACAGTTTGAAATCAGCAAAGGAAAAATTACTTCTGGGTAGGTATTTCCAATTCATGCTGGGGCATTGGGGCATCATCGTAGTATTTTTACTTGCTAGTAGTATGAAATGGAATGTGAGCAAGAGTATCCATGCACTGTGTTCTCAGTGTAGGTGAGCTGCTATTACATTCAAGAAACCAGGAACAAGATCATATGCAGGGGCACTACCTTTGCTTCCCTATTATCTACATCATGCCAGACTGTGGATTACCTGTGCTTTCAGTCTCCACCCTCCCGTGCAATTTTCCTGCCATTTCTGCTATCTCATTAAGCCAGTATGATACAGAAGTTCATTAACCTTGCATTGTTTTCCCAAGTGGAAATAAAAGCAGTTTTCTTTTTTCACCCATATCTGTCTATCTATATTTAGAGTTCAGATTTAGAACAGAACTGTAACTATTCCTGGAGTGATTATTCTGTTTTGGCAGAAACTAAGGTACTTAATAGTGCCAGTGATTGATTCTAGGAGGCCAGCTGGACAACTTGGCTGGATGCAGACCCTGCTCTTGCAGAATCATCAGGGTTTAAATCATGAGAATCAGTGGATTTACTTGACTTTGGAAATGCCTAGAGAAAAAAAAACGTTATCTGAGGAGCTATTTAGACCACATTCGACTGCACGCAGCTAGATTAGCTATCAGAATCAGGTGTCCAATCCCTCACTGAATTTTTAGGGAACAGCAAGGCTCTATTTCTAGGGCCTACATTAAAGAAATAAGGATACATAATCTGAAAATCCAGGCAACTAAATGCAGTGCCAGAGATGCCACCACAAGAATAGTCCAGTTATGCTGAATCCCCTTCTATTACCACACAAATACAGCATTGTTGCTATACACCTAAACTCTGCATTAAACCAAAGGCTTTAAAAATCACGTTTTGATCTCTTGTGTTATAGAAAATCTGGGATAACTCTGCTTAAATCAGTGGAGTGGAATGGAATTGAACAGATTTATATCCTGGCAAAATTTATTCCTAAATGAAAGTGGAAGTCATCTATCCACATGGGAGTTGGTAGTAGTATGCCAGACAGCTATATTTATAGAAACAGAGATGGCAATTGAAGCGGGAAAATACTCTTTATCTTCTGATGCAAAGGAACTTTAAAAATGGTTACAGGACTATTAGTGTGTTTTATACCTAACTCTCTCTTACTTGGAAAGTTCAGGGCTTTTTAATGTCTAGTAGCCTCTGTCTTTATAGAGTAGAATTTCCTTAGGGTGTGAATTGTCTCTGAATGTACATGTACAGCCCTGGGCAGACAGAGACCAAAGCATTAATTCAAACTTCTGAGCATTATCATAATTCAAATAATAAACAGTTTGAAACAGAGTGTCACTTTTAAACTGCTTTAGTGCAGATGGTCTTTTTCTTAATTCCCAGCCCCGTCATTAGTGAGCTGAGCTTATTGAACTGCTTGCCAATTCTGTTAAGGGCAGATGGAGTGAAATGGGATAAAGGCAATATTTCAGTGCAGCTCCCATGCATTGGCTCCCTCTCCCAGATGCCATTATCGACATGTATTTTACAACTCCACAGCTCTTGCCATCAGCAGTTAGAATTATAAAGAGGTTGAGCATACTTGGCTTGAATGTCGATAATCAATAAGGATGCTCATCTGGCTTAATAAGGATAAATTGTTGCCCTTGAAACAACATACCATTCTAGCAAAGTGAACTAAGGTGACTTCCTTGGCTTTTATACTAAGCCTCTGTGTCTGTGAGAATATGTGTGTCTGCACACACTTTTGTCATGCATTTTTCTGACTGTTCCATAGCACTATGGATTCCTCTTGTGTGTGTGTTATAGTAATGTATTAAATTAATTATTTTGAGTGCTCCCCTTTAAAAACTCATTCCTTAAACTTCAGGCTGGCTCTTTTTTTTTAAAGACCTTCATTACAAACTCTGTCTTTCTAAAAAGCTCCCAGTTTTCCATTCTAAATCCTGCCAGCTGAGCACCACAGGTAAGTTTTCAGAAGTGCCTGCTTTACATGGACCATCGTTGCCTCTAAAGCCTGTGATTAAATTCTGCCCAGCTTTCATGAGGGCAGATAGGCCTCAGTTCAACAGAATTGAGTTAATTCTGAGTGCTTAAGAAATGCTGATCCTACTCCTATGGGAAGCAGCTGTTATTTTTATAGAAAGCATGAGTGTTCTGATCATACAAAAATTTGTAATACGTAAGCACAGGTAACACCATGATCAGTGGTTCCCTGGAGACTTCATTTTTTATAACAGACCAGAAGTCATCCTCTGGCATCCTCAGACTAGGTGGTATGTGCAATGCCTACATTCCTTCTGCATAAATAGGAATGGCTGCTTAGAACTTTCCTCATGGGACTTGTCCTGGGTATTTTCTGAGAAACTGTTCTTGTCACCAGGCCAGGCTAAGTCAGCGACCCTATAGTAATGTAGTGGTATGGATGCCTGGTCATTCTGTACCTATACCCTGGCACTTTTTTCTTCGTTAGTACAAATATAACGTATTTGTGCAGAATTTTTACTGGCCTTCCCAAAAGTTCTATGACCTGAGATCAATTTGTATTGAAGGATGTCCTTCATCTCAATTTCTTCTCAAAGTTGTCAGGAGTTCTGTACACTATCTAGTAGGCTCCAGTGAATACAAGTTTGAGAAGGTGTGGAGTGTGCAGGAAGTACCCAAAATTCCTGAGGCTTGCTCATAAAATGTTGGGGTGGAAAGCATTCCTTTACACTTCACCAGATGTGTAGAAGCCTTCTGTCTGTGAAGTCTATAATGTCAGTAAATTTTAAATGCTAATAGCAGGACATGACAAACTCCATGTCAGTCACACTAAAAATGGGAGCTTCTGTGATCCACAGTATTCATTAAAGCTCTCTTTTTCCCCTGCATCCCAGCAAGTAGTATAAAAGAAGGACAAATATTTGCTGTGTCTTGCCAGTGAATGCAAGAATGACCCTTTTTCTTGTCCAGGATCTGGGTCTGTGTCAGTTCATCTCAAACGAGTAGCCATACTGTGGAAGTGCAGTGTCCCAAAGACACATTGCTGTGTAGTGCTTTCTGTAGGCTGGAACTGGACACCCATGTTTTAATGTTTTAACCTTCCATTTCTTTCCCTTTCCCGACAGATTTTTATTGGTGAGATATCCATGTATTTCATAAAGTCAACCCGAGAAACCCTAATTATTCAAGAGAAAACTATTTTGACTGGAGAGTGCTGTTACCTGAACCCACTGCTTCGAAGAATAATACGTTTTATAGGTAAGCATGCTGAGCACTGCAAGCTTAGTCCCTGTTTGCACCAAACCAGAACAAAACGCCCTAATAAAGTCACCACAAAATTAATTAAGCTGTGAAATCTTTGCAGGCGTCTTCCACCTTAGAGGGATAGTCCCCTCGGGATTTGCAAGGTAATGTTCAAAATGTGCCATATCATGCTGTCTGGAGCTGGTTTATATCCTATTCTGCTGAGCTTAATGCTTTTTTTAGACCCTTGAAGAAAGGTTAGACCAATCAAATCCTTATAATAATTCCATCATTGCTAGTCTGTGTAAGCTACCCATTTTACTTTACAAAATGGCCCTCACCAGCTCATCTATTTGGTTTTTTTTCAGCTCTAATTTTAACATCCATAGCTCTGCCACTTAATGTTCAGCTGAGCACAGTGTAAAAAGCCCAGAGCTCACATCAAAATAATGCTATTATTTTCATTGTATTTGCTTTGTGTTAGAGCTTTCATTGAGTTAATTGCTGAGAAATGAAGTTCTTTCACTGAACCATTCATAGGTTGCTTCATATGGTGCTTACAAACTGCTGTACCTTCTTCACACTGTTCATTAGCAGTCCCAAGTTCATGCATGGGATGGGATGTCTCTCTGCTGGCATGGGCTCCCCACTGGCCACGAGAGGCTTTGCCTACAGACCATCACAGCACTGCCCTCTCTGTACACTCTCAGAGGTGAAGCATCCTTACACTCTGCAGCTCACTGAGAGCCAAGTCTGAATTCATGGTTGGACTTAAAAGAAGCAATGGGGGAAAAAACCTGAAAATATCTGGATTGCTTCTTCTTTATCACTGCTGAATTTTTGAGCTTTATCTGGAAGGAAAATGTCTGCTGTGACTCTGGCAAATGTTGTATTGCTTCCATGGAGCACAGTCCTGGTGGCAGGCAAGGATACTTCCTCAGAGCATGGAGTTGAAAATCTTACCCTGTGTTAGGGCTTTTGTCATCAGTAGACATATGCTGCAAAGGAGAAGGAACCATGGTTTTCTTTGTCACTCTCCTCCCTCTGTGCCTCCTGCTTTATGCGTGGAAGTTAGGGAGTGAAATGTCCCTTGTTCCACCATGGGGGTGGAAGCAAACCACCTGTGGTTTGTTACTCAGGCCTGGACTGTGTGCTGCTGATGGGGACAAAAAGACACAGGAATGAAGTTAGAAGTAAAATATCTCTGAACTTCACTAACCTCCAGGATATATTGATGGACAGTAATCTGCCATTAAGAGAGAAGCAGGGTACCAGAGTCCATCGTTCCAGCACATTTGGCATGTTGCAAAATCCCAATCAAACACTCTTGCCTGCGGGGTCAGCACCAAAAGTCCTTAGATGATGGAGACTAACCGCTCACTCAGTACATTTTCTTATAATTAGCTTTATTCTTAACCATTCTTGCTATTGTCTCTCCTCTGGTGGAAGAGAAGGAAGTAGCAATGATACAGTGCACTCTCGGGGAATTGTAGGATCTGAACTGTGCTAGGGAAATCAAAATTGGCCTTGCAGCTATGCTTATTTTCATGAGAAAAAATGAAGTTATATTATTAGAAATGGCTGAAAGTCTTTGTCCTGTGTTAAGCTACACTGACTGTTTGCTTGTTTTCTTCTGAAACATTCTCCCTGCCTCTGCAATGAAATAAGAGAAGTAGAATTTGTTGAAAAGTGGATTAAGTACTTTATGAAAGAACTGCGAATAACCTCAAATATTTTTCATTTTGGATTTGTGTTTTTCCTGCATTTTGAAAATGATGGGGGCTGAGCAGCTATACCCTGTGCTGGGTGATGCAGAGAAGCTGGCTCTATAACAGGTGCTTACTCCTAAAAGAGGCTTCCTGGGTCCTTGGCTGTGCAGAGACAACCAGGTTGCTTATACGTGGATTTCACTCTGTATCTTCTTTTGCTGAACTTCAGGGCTGTAAGTTACAGAGCTGATTAAGGAGGTGATGTTCCAGGATACCCTGGAAAGCAGTCTGGCTTGTTGCAAAAGATGCTTGCTGCCAGTTTAGTCTTGGTGCAAACTCATTGGAATATCCACACCTGATGATTTAGACGTTTGAGCAAGTTTCAGTGAGGGCTTGCAAAAAGTAGTAATTGAACTCCCTGGGATATTGCCTTATAAGGCATTACAGTCGATATTACTCAAAAGCATGAGAAAAGTCCTTCAGTGTGTCTAGGTACTCATGTGGCAGGAAAAAGGAACACTACCTTCCAACCCTGCAAGCCACATTGTGAAGAGCTTTTGAGAGCTGATGTTTCCAAATTTTAGAAAGGCAAAGAGGCTTTTTCTCCCTCCCCAACTCTGTAACTGAAGTTGCTGGGAAGTGATGGGGAGTTAAGAATAGTAGCCTAAATCTGCTTTCCACAAAGCAAGCAGAAAGTTACAGATACTTTACTGAACAGTCCTGTAGATTTCTAAGGAAAGAAAAGCAAAAAGGGAAATTCCAAACTGTCTTTTGATCATGTGAAAAACAAGGGCTCCTGTCATACTATCACCATACGATCTTTGGGATTTGGTTGCTAGACTTGAGCTTTTCTCCTCTTGCAGTTTCTTCATGTAATCAGAATTAATTTTTACACTTTGATAGGGGAACAAAACCGAAACCCTGCAACTCGTGTGGAATGCTGACAAAGCCCCATGTTTCTTTTCTGTGTTTTTTTGCCTATCTTGCTTGCGGTTGTTCTCTGTTTATTCTCTCCTTGTTTTCCTCAGGGCCTCAGGAGCTGTCTGTTTCTAAGAGCTTCCCCTCCTGAGTTTACTGGGGACCTTGAAAGTTGAGTTTTATATTAAATCCCTCCCTGGTTCCTTGTCCACATGAAGCAGAATAACAATTTCCTCTTGCTTCTTGGCTGAGGCATGAATTCTGCATGTTGGTAGACATTTGCTTTTGGGGCACAGGGCTGCCTCTCACCTTGCTGCAGTATATGTCTAGTCCTGTATTACAGCCTGGATTGGTGAAACCTGCTATGTTCCCGATATTTAGAAAATCAGATTCTTTATCAGTGAAAAAAATCTGGCTCAGCTTGGAAACATCCGACTTTGATATATGTTGCAATTTGTTCCATCATCCTCTTTTTCTTTTATTGTTGCTTTCACAGACTTTTTTAAAATATTTTCAGGTCAAGCGAGTGGTGTGCAATTGCTATGCAGCAGTTTTTCACAAGATATTGGCACTGCTTTTCTTTAATCACATCATCTCACCTCCCTCCACTCCCCACCCCTCCCAGCTGTTTTATCATCAATTTCTGCTGCCACAACTTACTGTATACATGCTGAACCTTTGAGAAACCAGAGGGTAAGAGTGGCTGTTTCATGGGCCTCTGTCTCTTCTCTCTGTCTCCTAACTTAAGCACGCACAGCCTGATGTATTTTTATTCGTCTTGTGGTAATTTCCCATTCCATCATTCCATCTTGCATTTGCTTCCATGTTCTGCCTCATCATTGGTGTTGCAAATAGAAGTTATAAAATATTTTAGCATTATTTAGTGAATAGTTTCAGTCAAGGCTTTAGTCTGTTTCTGTACAGCTGCTATCATACCCTCAGGATCATGGATTCAGACCTCCCTGACTCCATTTGTCAGGGTGACT
The DNA here is from genome assembly GCF_000695815.1 of Acanthisitta chloris. Taxonomy (NCBI): domain Eukaryota; kingdom Metazoa; phylum Chordata; class Aves; order Passeriformes; family Acanthisittidae; genus Acanthisitta; species Acanthisitta chloris. The sequence goes on from NW_008667918.1 coordinate 16,862, forward strand.
ATAGTATGTATTGTGTTGCACTTCATTATTTTAGGTTTCTAATCCATGTGATTAAGTTGTCTACCTGCAAAGCCTTGATAACATGCAAGTAGCCTCTCTCTAGTTCAGATATATAGAAATTCAACAAGCTTCATCATTTTGTTACCAGTGGCTTTTACTTTGGTTGCATATAATTTGCAGATCAGCTTTGCTGACAACTTAATCTAAAGCATGGTGACACCTCACAGTGGCCAGCTAAATAATGAAACGAGGGCTTTATTTCAGCAAATTAAGGCTGTAGTTCATCAAATAAAGGTTTATGAGATTTATACACACATTGAGTTTATTGAAATAGGAGAGATACACCCCAGAGCTCTGATGTCAATTCCCTGAGCAGCTGCAGGACATAGCTTGCATGACCTTATCCTTCTGTGTGCCTTGAATCTGAAGTTCACTATGAAACACTGCATGTTCTGTTATTAACTGGCTGCCTTTCTGCAGGGCTCAAGCTGCATTTGTCTGTGTTGCCCCATACCTAACCTGCTGCAGCAGCTTGAACTATTGTAGGTCTCCTTTCATATCACTGAGGAACCTCCACAGTGAGAAGCAGTCACTGTGCTGGGGACAAATCAACCCTTACTGTTCCCTTTTATGCCAGGCTCTGAGCTGACAGTTGTCTAGATGAAAACTGGTAGCTGTGAAAGCAGTGAGGAAGGAAGATACCCTGTGAATCTGTGGAGAGGAGTTGAGGCTCTAGAGTACTTTTGCACTGGGAACTGAATTTTTCTGGCATGTTCAGACCATGTGTCTTCCTTCTAACATCTGGAGGGAACACTGTCCAGGCAGGACACTCACAGGTGAAGCAGGTAGACCCAAGAGGCAGTAGATGCCTGGAGCAGTGAGTTTTGTGAGGTCTTCACTGGAGATCAAAGCCAATCCTGTGATCAGGCTATAAGTGCTCAGAAGCTTGCTGTTGAACCTATTCCTGATGCCATGGCAACAAGACAATAAATTTTCCTGCAACCCCCATCTCTCCAGTGGTAAAATGGATTAATGATAAAGGTCTCATTTTACAACACCCTCTGAGATATAATGATGAAGGATGGTCTACAGAGTTGGACTCACAGGAGTATAAATGTATGGCTTTTCTGGATGCACAGGACTGTTAGAGCAAAACGTTCAGAGATGGGCTGTGGATCAGCATTCCCATAGAGCCCTGAGTCCTTCCAGGGACACTCTCCACTGAACTGTTAGTCTTCTTTAAAAATCATAGGGATGGAAAAGAGGTTAAGGTAGTATGAGTGTGCATGTGTAATATGAACATGTTCTGAGCAAATTGTGTTGGGAGTCACAAATTAAAAAAAAATAAATGTCCTTGGTAGAAGACATGATGATATGTTACTGAAGAGCCAGGCTTCTGTGGTCTCATGAGCCCTTCAATGCATTGTTTCTTTTGTTACTTTACTTCAGTGTTTCATGGTTTTTCTCTAATGAAGCCTTCTGATTCTCATTTCCAACCATTGGCTTCTTACTTGTCTCTTCCTGATGCCTTTTCAGCTGCTCTTCTACAACTCCCAGGGAGTTTTTGTTGGGTTTGTTGTTGTTGTTGTTGTGGTAGTGGGTTTTTCTCCCAGATCAGTGGCATTTTAAATGCCTCTTACAGCAATAGTTTCCATTGAGTCAACAAGCAGTTGCAGTGACAGATCTTAAATAGATTTAGGGTGGAAGAAGAGAGCTTAAGCATGGGTTGCATGGAGGAGACAGGGTTGTACTGAGGTTACAGTGAGTGAGAAGAGTTGGATTCTAGCTGGGTTCTTCAGGGCTAATGCCTCTGTTAAGACAACCAACAGACAAAGCTAGAGGTGGCAATACTGATGAACAGCCACGCAAGGAGCTTGATAGGAGATAGACCGTGAGAGTAGAATGTGGGTGAGAGCCCGGAAATTATGGGTTCATGGAGGACTATTTGACAGTCTTTTAGGGGGATATGTAAGTGGAGAAATTAAAACTGAAGTATTCAAAACTGAAGCTGCCAAAGATTTAGATTCTTCTGCCAAGGCAAGTGTTAGTTCAGATGAGATGGAGCTAGAAAGTCAAGCTTCACATTGTCTGTCTTCAGCATTTTTCAACATAGACTTTTCTTGTTTATTCTTTTTTTTGGTTTGCACATTTAGTTTGTCTGAGGTCCTTCTCACTGGAGGCAAAAATATGTGCAAATCTGATTTGCACTCCCTTCTTTTTTGACTCCGGAGCAGCTAAAGAGAGCAGTTTACCCTCTTTTCTCTGGTTTAATTTAGTATCTCTCCCAGTTACATTCTGCTTGCTGTTTTTCCTTCCAGTCTCCTCTTTCTGGCTGCTCCTGAGACACACAAATACAGCTGAGAGTCAGGACAGTGACAGAAAGGCAGGAAACATTTCCAGACATAGCTTCTGCTCCTTCTTTAAGGCCTCTTTTCGCAGCCAGACCACATGACATGTGGAAAATGGCTTTATGTAAATGCAGTTAACCTCTGTCCATCCATTCTACTAGTAACCAGCGGTAGATTTGCTTCCCATGTGGCCTGCACATCTTTTCTCAGCACATGCTAAGTTCTGCACTGAAGTTCATTTGCAGGTTTTCTGGCCCAGAGTGAGCACAGTGAGATAAAGCCCTTGCTCCTGAGCAGGATGACACCACTTCCCTTTACACCTAAGTGTCAAAGTCTGGAAGAGGTACATGTCCTCCCATTTTCTCTCTCTGGCATTATATCATGGACTTCAGCTGTATGACCCTGAAGAGCTAGGGCTAGTTGCCATTCCCATGAAGCCTTCCAGCAGCAATTTGTCTGCCTCTAAAAACCTGACAATCATGTCACTGCATTTTTGTGCTGTGGTCAGTTAGCTTAGCTGCTGTAGGTCATTGAACAAATCCATTGAACGGATGGATTCCTGTGGTACAAAAACCATCAGGGGACTGTCCGCCACTGCCCAGGCTCACTGGCATTACAGCCTTTAAATCAATTACAGTCAACCCAAGTTCTAAGTCTCCAGAGATGACATGATGTGTAAT
>NW_008667918.1:19925-20509 GCF_000695815.1 Acanthisitta chloris
TGTGAATTTTCATAAAGCTGAGCTTGGCAGAACTGCAAGAGAGGAATTACAGTAATCAATATGTATCACAGTGAGAGCATGAGAAAGGTTTCAGCTGTGGCTTGCTCTGCTGTTTCGTGGGCTACTGCAGGCCTCAGCAGCTGAGTCTGGGCCAGCATTTTCTGTGCTACCAAATATTGAGAGAATGCAGGTGTTGAAACTTCTTTATTTTTTTATGGTGAAAAACACTGGACCACCTTTGTACCTGTGGACTGCCTAGAGATCAAAATAACCTCGTGACACCCATGAGCTTTTTCTGAAACACCTCAGGTCTTGTCTTGTGCTTACATGATGAAGATGGTGGGCCAGACTGCTTGGCACTTAAATTTCCTCTAACTGTTGTAACAGGCTGGGTAGTAATCCTTGTTGCATTCCATGTGATTTACACAGTGCACCAGAAGGATGCCATTTAAAGTAAGCTGTGCCAAAAAGAAAATTAAAAAACTTGGACAAAGAGCTGTATATAAAACAAGATTCATCTCTGTCACAACTTCAGCTGTTTCACCAGGTTAAAAAGATAACCTACTGCCTTTTTCCTTTGAACC
>NW_008667918.1:20586-26057 GCF_000695815.1 Acanthisitta chloris
GGAGTAGGAGCAGTGTCAGTGCTCCTTCTTTTAAACACAGACACTCAGCAGGATAAATGGGAGGAAAACTGCCACACCATTAAAAAGACGGGTCAGTCCTGCAGTCTAGAACCAGAGGAAGGCAGCCACCTTCTCTGACCACCTCTGGTTTTTTTAATCCATGATCAAACATCAGTTTGCTAATAATAAATAAAAATAAACTCACATAAAGAATAGTAATAAACTCAGTTCCCAGAATCATCTTCACTGTGGTGATGCTCCATCCTAACCTTGGGAAAGGATGGTGAGGATGAATGGCTCCACATTCCAGTGGCCTCTCCAGGCTGCTACCCAAGGGCAGAGCTCTTCCAGTCAGTGCCCCAGAAAGGGATCTGTGTTACAGTGGCACCACACCATCTCTTTGAGACAGTGGCACTGGCAAGCCCCACTCAACACTCAGACGGCAAATCCATTTTAGATGTAGTTTTATTTCATGTTGTTGTCTGTACATGGTGCAGTTACATTGCTGACTCCCTGATATTTTTTGTATCTCAAGACTACAGCAGTCTTTTTTTCTGTTTTTTTTTTTTTAACTCAGTATAGATAAGCACTGAAGGTATTACAACCATGGTGGTACCAGCTCTTACAGTTTTATCACAGCTCTCCTAAGATGTGTTCCCTGGAGCTCCAGCTCTTGGTCATATTTCAGTACAAAGCAATCTCAGCTGATTTATAATTTAAATTACAGAGCTACAGGAGGGAGAAAGCAAAAATACGTAACTCTCAGTGTTCCCACACCAGAAGCAAATATTTATTTGTTCTAAGTTTTTGTGACACTTTAATCAACCTTAGTGATGAGAAGGGGGAAAGAGGAGGTGATTTAATGTTTCAGAACATTTGGGTTTGGTATTTTGGCAAACCTGCCGTTCTCTTCCTTTGGTATGTAGGCATTACATGCATGTAAAAGATCCTCAGATATGTTTGTAGCAGCTGTAGCAGGTATTGGTAACACTCATGGAGAGTCAATGGAGGATATGACAATAGCACTGTTGAGTAAGGAATCTACCACAGCCCTGGAAATTTACCTGTGTTCAAATGAATACTTTATGCTATGGCATTTGTGATTATGTGCTCTGGGCAACATACGCTGAACTACAACTGTCTGGAAATGTCTTCCAGAGCAAAGCATTGGGATGCTTCCAAAAGGACATGTCAGATATTGCTAGATCAGGATCTTAATTTTTCAGCATCAAGAAGGTGAATAGTCAAAATCCAAAAGGTACTTGCCACTAGATGGTTATGTTAGGTAAGTATAGTATTGTGTCTCAGAACTACATTCCTCTTTCAGGTTCAGAGATCCCATTTTTTGTCATGGATTTGGTATAAATACATGCTATAACTCTCATTATCTTTCTCAGGTGCCAGGATATTTTTTAAACCTGTTTGAATAATGACTCTTTTAACCTTTCCTCACAGGAGTGTTTGCGTTTGGACTTTTTGCCACTGACATCTTTGTAAACGCTGGGCAGGTTGTGACTGGGAACTTGGCTCCCTACTTCCTGACTGTGTGCAAACCCAACTACACTGGCAATGTCTGTCGGGCCCACCACCAGTTCATAAACAATGGCAACATCTGCACTGGAGATGTGGAGGTGATTGAAAAGGCAAGAAGATCCTTTCCATCCAAACATGCTGCTTTGAGCATCTACGCTGCTTTATATGCCACGGTGAGTGCCAGTGATGACAGCTGACTTGCATGAGTGGTTTCTGTATGTGCATCTAGATTGGGGCCATTTTTCTTACAATGGACTTTTGGAAATAAAGAGGTTTGTTTGGGGGATGGCTTTCTTCTTTATCTGTAAAGGAAACCCCCTTCTCTCTCCATTTTACTGGTCCTGGTATAAGCAAATGGAATTCTCATTGCTTTTGAGGCACTCCATATGGAGGCATGAGGTCCTAAACTTGTCTTTGCTGCTGATTTTCTCATTCAAGCTCTTCTTCTCCCTGCCCCTGTCTCATGAGCATTAAAATGTAGTTGATCCTTAAATGGCTTCTGGATCACTACTTTTGTTCACATCCCATGGGTTGTTGAACATGTAAATTGTGCCATTTCCATGGGAGGCTGAACTTAATGTGAATTTTGCTCCCTTTGTATAGGGCCTGAACTGCCCACGCAAAGAAGGTTCTAATGGAAGTCAGTGACAGAATTTTGTTGTTACCACAGAGAAACTTGACATAGTGACAAGGTGACATTGCTATGCTGTCAGGAAGGAAACTCTTAAAAAGTCTGATGAAACAGATTGACTGCTCCTTTGTGTTCTCTGTTTAAAGTTTCTGTTAATGCTTAAAAATTGATCCAAGAGTCTGACTAACAAAGCAGAAAACCTTGGTGGTTTTGACATTAAGATCTAAGGACTTAACCTGGTTCTGATCTCAAAATCGCCCAACTAGGTCTTTTTTCCCCCCACTAGCTTGACTCAGAATAGTAGCAGAGTCTGTCTGTAGATCATCAGTATTTGAGAAAAGCCTTAAACTTATTAATGACAGGGTATTTACTGAATATTTTACCCTACTCTTGGTAGCAGATGAATAAAACACCACATTTTTACTATAAAATCTGTTTGCACTGAATGTTGCATGAATAATGATGGAGATATAAACTGCAACTTCTCTGATCAGGATTTGCTGAGAAGTGTTTGGAAAGCCTGTAAGATTTTGTGCACATTACTTCTGCACAACAAGCAACCGTGTGTGAAATACAATAAACTCAACATGGTTGTAGCAACTGTTTGCATCATGATAAACTCTTAGGTGGAAGTTCCAGGGTTTGGTCCTAGTTCTGTCCTAAGCTAATTACATCCTTTCATGGACCTTCCTTGCTCAACCTCCTTTATTTCCTAGGAAGGCAAGTCCTCAATGAACAGGCTGACTTCTACAACTGAAGGGGAATGTTGCTCGTCCTTCCTGAGCTTGTTCCAGGCTCAGGACTTTCAACCTGCAGTCCAATTTTGGCCCAGTTCTCTGCCTGAAGTCACTCTCTAGCACTAAAGGTGTTGTCACATGTCTTTTTGCTGCCTGTCAACTGGGAATAACATGAGCATTACACAAGAAATGCATTGTTCAGATCTAGCTTTGTTTAATAATTGTGCTGTGCACAATTGTTTGAAAAGTTTCTTGCTAATTCTAATATGCATGATAATGTCGGCTGCTGAACATAGACACAGGGTATTTGCTTAGTAATAGCTGTATTTTGCATAAAGCTGACAATTTGAGCCATGGAGCAAGAAAAAATAAAATAGTTTGAACATGAGGAGGCAGGAGAATCAGCATGGACATTTTCTTTCATTGTAGAAATGTTGGTTGAGATCAGGGAGTTTCCTCTCATCACCAAACCTGAAGTATCCTCTGCAGAAGTCTCTGTACTCATTTGTTCATGACTCTGCTACTGAAAGCACTCCCACTGTGATTGGTTTGGCCTTGCAGTTTTTTGGTGCTTTGGGGTTTTTTATAATGATTTTACATTTAATCTTTTTTGTCACCTGCTAAAGAAGCTGAGGAGAACCCAAAGCATCCCTTGTGTGATCTCTGCAGGCAGAGATGAATCTTGTATGCCTAAAGTAGGAGAAAGAGAAAACAGCCTGCACTCTTGGTTTCCATACTTAGAAACAAATTACAATGGCATCTAATGAAAGTTTTATCAGTCTCCCAGGATTATCGGAGGAAGAGATGACAGTCACTGTATATAGTGCTTGCAGCTGTGCAGTTTGAAACACATGATTTTCAATTTCTTTTCCAAGAGAGAACAATAGGCTATAAATGCTCCTTAATTCATTAACCTTCCTGGGGGGAAAAAAAAGGCCCAGACAATAAAATCGTATGTTGCTCATAGGTACTCCAGTGACATCATGTTTAAAAACTGCTGCTTCATGCTCTCTGAGAAATGTTATAGAAGAGTCAATAACAGGGATGGTAGTGTTCAACCAGAATACAGAACATGAAAGTATTTCACCAGCACAACCTCTTACTGCAGGAAAAAAGGTGGATATCCTTGCTGATCATTCTGTTTGCCTCTGAGTGAAAGCAAGGAGAATTGTTTATAGTCACAGGGTCTCTGTGGTTCAAAGATAGTACTGGTCACTTACACTGACTGTTGAGTAGTGTTTTTAGGATTCTTCAGATAAGCTCTTGCCTGTCAGCATCCACAAGTAATGCTTTCTGTCTCCTCTACCTCACTGCACTAAATCATCACCTGGCATTTGTCATTTACACCTGTGTGTGTAGCTTCTTGACTAGATTAGAGTGATACAATATACTTGGACATGAAACTTTCAACATTTGAGAAATGCTGAATAGCAGAGAACACTGCAGCAAATGCCTTCTGCAACTCAGGTCAACTCAAGGCCTTGGCACTTCAAACAGCTGCAATGAGCACCTAGAAGACTGCATCGTCTACTACAATACACATAGTTGTCAAAGGCTCTGCTTCTCTCTTACTGTAGGAATCTCCATAGCAAAGAGAAGATTGTCTGTACATCTTGTAGGACACCAAATTTTCCAGTATTGATATGAAATTTTGAACTTTCTAAGGTAAATAAATTGTCACAAATCTCCCTGCTTTCTGTTGAAAGTACAAGACAGACTTCATCCACTCTGTCTTTCTCATTATAGATACAGCATACATTTTGAATATATACATATATTTGCATATATATAAACATATGTGTATGTCTATTTTAAACCTGCAAACAAAAAAGCCTCCTCGACTGTCTATGCTTTTGTCTGCCTGAAAAAGATGGGAGAGAAATCACATAGGATGAATGCTATCACACATTGCACATTGATAAATACACTGCTTGTGATAAGAGCACAGCAAAGAAACTGAAGAGGTAATTTATCTAGTTAAATCATCTGTAGTTTATTTTTTAACATTTTTTGTATTTTCCTCACATCTTTTTATATTTAATTCTTTCTTCCTTCTCCCTTGTCTTGACATTCAGAGTTTTGTAAGTAAATAGCATTGTGGGAAATTTACAAATACACCTACTGTGTGTAGGAAATCAAATGTGACTTTGACTGAGATTTTGGTCTCTTGCACAGAGTTTTGAAACCATGCCCTAAACATGCGTAAACACATCATGAGAATCCTAAAAAATATCTTGGCTTTAGGGACAATAAAGAGCAAGTCACAGTGACTGGGAAGTCTGACCAGCATGCAGAAGCTCTCCCACTTATTTCTGAGCTCAGCATGTGACTTACGGATGAACTGGAGTCTACCTTCTGGGAAAACAGTTCGTCTTGTTTAAAATCCTCCTCATGAGTGTTTAACAGATTTCCCTTGGCAATCTGTTCACATGGTTAATTACTCTCATTGCTAAAACTGTTCTCTTTACTACAAGTTTACATTTTCTCACTGAGACGTGAAACTTCAATTACAGATGCTTCCCATCTGTGATAAAGAGAGCCTCCCATGTGGGTAACCCAAAGATCCAACT
>NW_008667919.1:0-17188 GCF_000695815.1 Acanthisitta chloris
TTATTATTTTATATTTTATTTTCCATATTAAAAAAGCTAGGTACTTTTTATTAGAGTTTTGGGAAAACTACCTAAGAATGTTTTTTCTTTACTTATCCTTCTCAAAAGAATACTGAACTACTGAACTAAACATGTAAATAATAAAAATAAAATTGCTATTAAAGCTATTAAAAATAGAAATTACTAAAGCTGGTCATTGAGTCACTGTACTTGGTTGACTGAACTACCTAGACAGAATTGTGAAAAGCCATATTTTTCTGCTCAGATACTCACCAGAGTCCTTGCTGTCAGAAGAGTGACAGAGTGTCAGAAGCAGAGACCTGTTAGATATTCTTAAGAAAAAACCCAAGTCAACCCAACTGCTATACTGCAAATCTGAGGTTTGTTCTGGGCATAAAACACACGGTCTCCCTGTACAAATTTTGCTGCGTTCATTTTAGCTTTGCATTTCACCTTGGAAAGGGTTCCATTTACTTTTCACAGAGTGCAGTTCCCACAGAGCAGTGCTAACTGTTGCCTGCTCAGGTGGCTATTTGGTTCTTGCACTTCTGAGCTTCTGCCTCTGGAGCAGTCCTATGTTATCCCTGGGAAATGCAGGACAACAAAGAGGTCCAAGGAATTTAATGCTGTGACAGTGAGGAGCACTGATCTCTGAGCTGTGACAATCTTTGCAAGGACGAAGCAGAAATATTGTCCTGACACCAGCAGGCAGTGTTACCTTGAGCAGAAGAACAGTTTGGACTCGTACCTGAGAAGCCCCAGGAAAGAGTCACTGGCCACCAGGAGCAAGTTGGAGCACTGATAAAATAAGGAGATAATCCTGATCTAGTGCTAGCTTTTCCAACAGGTTAAATGACAGTGTAAGATCCCCTGGGAAAAATCAGGAAAAAGGGGAGGGGAAAGAGAAGGTGCTCAGAATGGCATCTTGTGCTAGAGGAAAGGATGACATGATAAGGAGGGAAGTCAACTGCACAGATGCTTTCTTGAGAAGTGGCTCTATTTGACAGACAAATTTTCCTTGGGCCCAGAGGCACTTTCTTTTCAGAATGGACACTGTCATTACCGAAAGAAACTTTTAAACAGCATGAAGCAGTTAGTATTCTCCAAACCTAGTTTGATCTAGAATCTACCAAAAATTCAGTTATGGAAGACCAAAACAGGATATGAAAAAGAAAAGAAAGAAGAACGATAAGAAAAGTGAAGAATAATATGGATAACAGCAAATAAAAGCACCAACTACAGGGATAGATATAATTCATTGAATAATTTGAGTGTGGCCAGAGCGAAACAACTGAAATGTTTTTATACTGGTGCAAGAAGCTCAGACAGCATGTCCCACGCCATTATCAGTGTGAGAGATGAAATAATAGAAATAATAGAAATGAGCTGCAATAGTAATCAAGTTTGCAGTACTTAAGGGCATGCTCTGCATGGAAAAGAATGAAATAAATAATTATAAAGGCTAGAGAAGGCAGTAGCCTATAAAGTTTTAGAGATTGTACTCTCAGATTTATGCCCTCCATAGCACCATTTCTTACATCTTTAGGATTGTTTACCAAAACGAAAGCCAAGTGTAGAAAAGACTATTCTATAAATACAGCTAGGTATGAATACACTTTTAGGGAGAAGAGTTATCTAAGGAGAGTGTTGATACAAGGAGAATATGACCTGGCAATAGATAAACAGAGGCTGAAATCCTGAGGAACATTTCTGTCAGAACAGAGAGATCCAGAAAAGAGGTCCAGAGGTGCAAGGGGGGCAAGAAAATGCTGCTATGACAAACAACATGAAATCCTATATAGCCTCTAACTTTATTCAATATACATTGCCATATGTTCACCCAAAGATTTAATTTTTTAAAAAATTTTGTATTTTATTTTAATATATTTCAAGTATTAACAATGAAAATATTGCAACAGCCCAGAAAGTGGCAGAAGCATCAAATACCTCGTGCAGCTAAATCACATGGCTTTAGATAACATCACAGAAAGAGGCAGACAAACTCTAATAAGATGCTTCCCTACTAGGAAAAAAAAATCACCTACTAAAGAGGGGGTTGGGATAGGGACCAAGCTAATACTACAAGCAGGTAGCAATAGAGGAAAAACCTGCTGTGAAGTATTTCATTTTTGTGATTCTTTAACAATCTACAGAAAAAATGTCACATAATAGAAGTTTGGCTCTCTTTTGGGAGTAATAAGTAAAATAGAGCTGTAATCAAAGGACAGAAGAAAAAAGACTTTGCAGATATTTAATTCTTATTTATGCTTACTTCCATAACTTATGACTTGAAAGTAAATATGGAAGGTTGCAGCATGCAATAACTCAAACTGTTATATATTCTCCTTCTGCACCCTGAGAGCTAAGCATTTCCAATGCCTAAACTTGCTGCTTTAATTTACAGCTTTCTACCCAGTGATTAGAGGAAGGTTTGAAAAGGTCTTCAGAAAAAAAGCGGTGAGATATCTCTAGGATTTTTTACTGTAGTTCATTCATCTGTGATCAATACTCTGTAGCTGTCTGGGTCTCCTCCACAAGAACCTGCACTTCAGCTGGGGGAGCTGCCAGAAATTGGATTTCAGGAAGGCACACACATGGCTCATTTTCTTCATGCTGGGTGCAGAGATTTTCAAAGTATCTGGTAAAATGAGAACAAAAGTGTGTTTCTAGATGAACTGTTAGTACATAATAAAATATTAACCAGCAAATTCTATCAAATATGATTTAAAGTTAAAAAATAAATCTGTCCACTTTATTGATATCCCTTGTCAGAAGCAGATGTAGAAGCGATAAATATACAGAGGAAATGACAAGCTTTGCAGGGATGAACTGTGAAAAACCAACTGGTTTACTGCTGATTTATCTCTAAATTTAGTCCTGTAGGTTGCATAGATGACTGGACTGTAAATTGTCTCCGGGGTATTCCCTCATCCTTTTTAAACAGAGTAGAGAAAAGGAGGGCTGGGGTAAGAACTGAATCCTGAGGGATCTGCCTTAGTTCCCTCACCTCAAACCACAGCATTCTCAGCCTTGTCCCAGCCCGAAAATAGAGTGATCTCTGGGATCAGCTGCCAGATGCAAGTTTCCTGAAAAGACTTCCATTTCAGTCTACCCCTAACCCAACACATCGTTTACAGCAGGAGAGCTTTCAGAGGCATTGTATTTGCAAGTGTCGGGTCCTGAAAATTACCTCTTCTCTCTGCAAAGCTGGACATTCTTCATGGCAGCACTATGCCAAGTTCTGCCCTCTTGTTGCAAGTGCTATGAGGGCATGGGAACTGTGTGGGACAGGGAGATAGGGATATGCATTTTCTTCATTGTCTTTTCATGCCACAGAACAGTGCTCCTCGGTTTAAAGGGGCAAACCCTGCATCTATCCTTACGTATTATTACTCACCACTCAGTCGCTGTAGCAAGAAACATGAGAAATTTCCTTTCTAAAGCTGTGACAAACAGGAATAGTTCCATAAGTTTCTTCGCATTTAATAAATATATTGCCATGCTTAGATGGTTTATATCTTGTAGAGATACCTCCTAGACAATGATGCCACCTCTGATGGATATGGCAACTCACTTGAGATAGGTTGTGCTGAACAAATATTTTTGCAGGGTTGCTTAAAAAATCTCCTCCCAGTGTTACATGTCTCATCTGGTCAGTAGCTTTGCCGTGCCCCCAAGGCAGGTGAAGCAGCTGTGAAAAAAAAAGAGAACATAGCTTTGGAGTGATTATATTTATCACTTGGCAGGTAGCTGGGAAGGTGGCATTGCAACACCTAAGGTGCAAGATAAAGGCGAATGTCAGCTTTGTCATCATTGTCTGTGATTAAGTGCACCCCAGTCACTCCAGTAAATTCAGACTATGTTGTGTAATCACTAGCTCTTTCCTCTTTTCTGAATCCTTACTATACTGTCCTTATTCCAGTTTATGCATCCATGTCTCAGAAATCTTGGTGGCAAACATCATGAAGAAACTACTGAGTGACATCTTCTTTCTGAGGCCACCTTTTACCTCTGAACTCCAGATGGTAAATGCCACAGTCAGGATGAGAAGAATCTTGAGGCTATTTAGATTTTGCAATTACTCTGTTACTACACCTCAAAAGGTGTAACTTTTGCAGAATGAGACATGGCGAGAATAAGATTTGCAGCATGACCAATTGCTTTTTCTTGTGTGATGAAAAAGCATCCAGGGAACTTTGCTATACAGTACATCTTTACTTTGCATAGAAATATCTGTGCCTCTTTGAGATAAAGAAACTATTATTCTTCTTCACACAACCATAGGCAGAACTACCTGCTGCACACCCAGGTAGTACCAAATGCTCCCTTTCTGATGGCCACTGAACTGCTCCCATGCCAGTGATTCTGAACTCAAGAACAGTGCAGTGAAAACAACCATTACTGCTTCAAGAAAAGTCCTTCAGCTCATGCTTTAGAAAGAATCTCCTTCAGATTATTCTGTGGAGCTATGATAAATAGCATGATCGCAGGCAGCCAAAGTCAAAGCTGTGCAGGAGTTTATGCTGCTTAGCATAAAATCTCGGTAACAAATACTTAAGAGTTTAATCTGCACATATGAGTTTATTGACAGATTATATGAATCCCTGCATAAAAAAGCTATTTGCATTCCATTCCAGGATTCCTCTGGTAAAGTCCCTGCAGTAAAGTCTAAATATACTTACAGGCAGTACCAGAACATATTAGGGTTGGACTCGATGATCTTTGAGGTCTCTTCCAACCCAGTTGATTCTATGATATATCTAAGTGAAGGAGGATGCCCTGCAGTGCACAGAGTGGACTGTTTTAGTGAATGTAAATCTGAAGAAGCAACTTGCCCTGGAAAGGCAGCTGACTCGTTTTTATCCATTATGACAATTTGTTTTGCCTTTTCTTTGTCCACACAGAAACTAAGGCCATTCTGAGAGGGCAGTTTTCACTCCTAGCAGGATGTGTGGCCTGAATATGAAACAACTGGTAAGATCTGATTGTTTAATGTCCTTAGTGTATCTTCAGTATACTGAAACAGTCCCTTTGGAAAAAAAAAGAAGAGAGAGAGAGAGAGATACATCATCACTGAAGCAATGCAGAACAGACAGTATTGCATGGGGAAGTAGGTTTTGATTCCATTGAGAAGCCTGTTTGTATTTTGATGGAGCATGCAGACAGCATTTCAATCATCAAATTCTAGTTGTCAAAGTCATCAGCAATCCAAGATTCATGATAATGACATACTGGAAAATATTGGTCCTATGGAGTTATATGTAATAATTAGGAGGGATACCAGAGCATTCTGCAGTGTCAATCTGAAATGTTGTTTCATAGAATCATAGAACCACAGGGTGGTTTAAGATGGAAGAGACCTTAAAGATCAAAGGGGGTTTCCAACCCCCCTGCCATGGACAAGGACACCTTCCAGTAGACCAGGTTACTTAGGGCCCCATTCAGACTGTTCTTGAACACTTGCAAGGGTAGAGCATCCACAGCTTCCCTGCGTAACCTGTTCTAGTGTCTCACCATCCTTATAGTATAGAATTTCTTCCTAATATCTAATATAAACCTACCCTCTTTCAGCTTAGAGCCATTGTCCATTGTTTTAGCACTACACGCCCTTGTAAAAAGTCTCCAGCTTCTTTGTAGGCTCCCTTTAGGTACGGGAAGGCACTACAAGGTCTTCCTGCAGTCTTTTCTTCTTCAGACCAAACATCCCCAACTCTCTCAGCCTCTTTTCACAGAAGTTACCATTGTTTCTATGGTATATTTGCAACATTTACCAGAATCTTTTAAAACCTCAGGAGAAATGAAGTTCTACATTTCCAGTTCATTCTTCAGAATTTCTTGCCCTTTTCCTGCCTTCCATAAAGTCTCTTCAAAAAGACCCTTTTCTTTCCTACTGCCCAAGCAGGAAAAGCAGTAATACATAGCTAAAATACTAATGAGAAAATATCTTCACAGCTCAGTCAGAAGGACAGGGACTCAGCATTGCAGGCCCACACACACAGAGTATGTATGATAATGTCTGTTACTATGAGTGAAGGAAAACCAGCTCCTAATAGTTTTTATTTCACTGGTGGTGTTACAAGAAGCAGTTCTAGGACAAGCAAAAAAAAAACTTGAATGGCAGATTACAACAGGGAGATAATTCCAAAATGAAATATATGAATGCAAGCTTCTTTAATGACGTTCTCAGTCTTTTTCAAAATTGGGGACACATGCTCTTAGAATTTTCTTCCTACATATAAAACAGCATCTCTCCTCCTTGGAGGAACCAAGGTTATCTATTGGCCTGCATACATCACATAATCACAGAAGAGAACACCACTGGAGAGAGCCCGGCTCTGTTGTCTTTGCTCCCTCCCTTCAAATATTTACATATATTGATGAGTCCTGAGTCACTATCCCTTCTCCAGGATAAAGAGTCTCAGCTCTCTCAGCCTTTCCTCACAGAAGAGATGCTCCAGTCCCTGATGCTTTCTTCATTGAAGACTTTTTGTATGAAAGCTCAAGGTTTTCAAACTGATTGTATACGAAACAAGTGGTTCAGTCAGAGCAAGTATGGAAGCTGAAAATTGGTTTAAACAGGAAAGGTATTGAATATATTGGAAACCAACTTAGACTACCTTTATAACATGCAAGCTTTGTGCATGGTGGCATTTTACCTGTCCTTCAAATTAGAGCATTTACTATAGTTAATCATGATTGAGGAATCAGCTAATTTCTAAAGAAATGAGGTAGTATTGATGGGTTTTCAATGAAGGGGGCCAAAAATTATTGGGGTACTGGAGAGCTAGAATTTCTAAATGACAGTTTTATTTTGGGGAGATAGACATCCACTAGTGAACAAGAGAGCAGACAGAGGGGTGGAGAGTGGTGCAAGAATGATATTACTCTCTTGTGCAGCATTGTTAGCTCTGGTAACTGCACAGGAATGAAGAATGGAGTGTTATTTATTTACATTTGTTTTCTGCTTGAGAGACAGCCCAAGAAGTAAAATAAAATGAGAGCCTACTCAAATACCTGCGACGTTTCCCCTTAAATTGAATTTCTCATTTTATCAGGAAGCAATACTTGCGCTGATGTTAGACAGGCAGCTAAAAGGTCAACAAGTTCCCTTGGTTGCTTTTTGTCAAGGGTTTTTGACTTGTCTGTGAATAAAGATCTCCCAGGAGGAAGGCAGACCTGGATTTCCTGTCATCTTGAAGACAGCAATGAATTTGAAAATGTTACAAAAAGCATAAGGGACTTGAAGCACACCTTCAAATGCACTGCTGATGCCAATCGCTTCCCATGTAAACATGCACACAGAGTTGTTTTGGATTTGTTCTGTCAACTTTTGGTTGTGAAACAAATTGTTATACAGCTGCTCACCTTGAATACTGAATGAATCTGATAGTTTTTCATTACAGTACTATGCCTAATCGGGGCTACAATCTCTTTGGGTTAGCTGTGGTGCTGGCACACTCCCAACAGCAATGGCTGGACCACTTCTCATTTTACATCATGCTCTCCTGTGACTTGCCTGGCTGTCTCATCCCATCCTGCTCGCTTTCAGCTCTTGCTACTCTTTAAAAGTGCCAAGGGTTAAGAAAGTCTTAACGAGTATCTGGCCAAAAAGAAAAAGCTCTTGCACTCATGAGGAGCATTCATCATTCTAAGAACCATCTAAGCTTCCCGCCAACAGACAGAGCTAGCGTTACCGCTTTTCATCAATATGTGTGACGATGTGCTTCCTCTTGTAACCTTAAGGGGTGAACAATTTCTCAGGATGTGCTTCAGTTGTTAAAGCTTCTATTAGTATTTTTCCTCACTTAGCTTAGTTAGTAAAACCCAATAATAGCTGTGAACAATATATTTTAACTGCATACATATTGCATATGGGACAGAAACTCTTCAGAGGTTGAATGAATCTGTGTTTTTAAGTCCAGAGACTCAGATTAGTTTTTAATGTTATTACATGCAGCTAATAGTGTGGAAGATTATTTACATAGTTCAGAAATTTTGTGTGATAGCAAATTTACAATTAAGAAAATGAAAGCCTGCTGTGATCAGAAACAGACTACAATGTTCTCAGGATGCCCAGAAAGTAGCCACATAATTACTGCTGGTAAAATTTTCACTCTGTACTCATCTAGCTATTTACAGATACATTCTTACTGAAAACAAACTAGTGCTTTGAGGTAATAACTGTCCTTCTGAGTAACTGACATATCCATCATAAGTTGCTATGAAAAGAAAAACAAGCAGAAATTAGAGGTTTGCCAACTATTATAAGGTTTTACTGCTTTGTATATTTGAGATTGCTTTTTTTTTCCTTCAGGAAGCTGCGAAAGCTGTGTTTCAGGGTAGATCCACCAGGAAAAAATGGCTACTCTTTGTTGCATAGTTTGGAAGATTTGCAGAGGAAATAAAACTCTAATTTAGACAGGAATTGTGAAAGTTTATCCCAACTGAGAATCTAATTAGTAACACAATAAAAACTCTTTGATATAGTGGAGAAATAGTTTTCCTTAGCATTACAGTTCATTTAGGATGACTTATAAATCTACTTGTGGCAATTCCAGGCAAGAGCAAGACACAGAAAAAGAAGACACAGAAATGCTGAGACCATGGCAGAATGGGGGTAACCAAGAAATACGGAGGTTTGCCACTTATGTTCCCCTACTTTATAATCACATAGGTGCATAGATAAATGCATTTTAAAGCAAGCACTTTTCACAAAATCATTAATGGATTTGAAAAAAACTCTAGATCAAAAATGTTCAAAGTAATTTCTGAATTTATGGATTAAAATTACTTTTACAAGTGGGAAGTCTGAGTTTCCCAGAATATGTATTCTGAAAACCTTCCTCTATCCCTGCAGATTGCATATAAGATCACACTATTACAGATAGTTATATTGTGTGGATATTTACCTACAGATATTTACATGGTCTTTGTCTCCAGTTAAGACCCTTTTATATCTGGAATTTATTTTGTAATCAGATGTAGTTCTAAATGTATAAAGTGGTCGATACCAAAAGGAATACAGCAACAGAGATTCAAGTCAAGTAATTTTATATCCTCCAGCTTTCTGATTCTTTTCTGAGTTACTTTAAAGGATGTTCATTTAATGCTCTTTGGTTTGTGCTGTCTGATGGGTTACATATGACTCTAATTCACAGAAGTTATCTCCCGCTCTTAATTTTTTTGGTTACAAACAAAATGCAAAGCTCAATAGCTGTTAATGAGACTCCCACAAGAGAAAAAGATACGCAAAACTATGTAAAAGCCACAGAAGTAATTTGGTTTAATTAAATAATGCCTAACATTTTTATTTCCCTGTTGGATGCATTACCTGAATCAATAGGAATGTAAACACTCTAGGGACAGAAGAGTACAAATCCAATCACAAAGTCTTTTCTTTTCAGTATTGTACTGAACAACTGCAAAACAGATCACCCAGTAGCACTTTCAATTAAAAATCCCAAAGTCATAGTTCATGTAGATTTACAATGAAAGCAAATGTTAAATGTATATCTATTTAGAACAGGAGGATGATCACTGCCCTAGTCCTGCTGGCCACACCTTTGTTGATCCAAGTCAGGATAGCATTGGCCTTCTTTGTCACCTGGGCACACTGATAGCTCATGTTCAGCCGCTGTCAAACAGCACCCCCAGGTTCTTTCCCACTGGGCAACTTACCCAGCCACTCTGCCCCAAGCCTGTAGCACTGCACGGGGTTGTTGTGACCTAAAGGAAGGACCTGGCTTTCTCTCTCACCCATCCACTGTGAGCCACTGGGAAAGCAAACACAACGTGAGAAGAGAGAATGTTCTTTCTACCTAGTCCACGCAACAGTTTTGGCTGTCCAACAGGTAAAACCAACACCTGCCAACCTGCCACCCACCACCACAGTCTAGGCTGAGTACAGACACCTTAGAAAAAATAAGCACAACATTAGAATAGTTTTATAGCTGCTTCCAGTTCTCTAAAAGAGTGTCCAGCCACCCACCATGAGATGTTCAGGGAAAATAAGCCATAGCAACTTCCTCCAATAAAGGACAAATACTACACATTTTCTTGGAGGCAGAACAAAACTGTAATCTTATCCAGTGCTTATATCAGTTGTGCCTACATGGACACTGTGAAATGAGGTCCTAAAAATCATTCTGGCAGTTTTGTAAACAAATAAAATATAAGATTTTATCCGTTGTATAATTTTATCTGTGCAGGTGATAGATTTATTGTGTTAATACGAAACATGACTTTAAAAAATTGTGATTGCTTGTAATCTAGCCAGTCTTGATTGTATCAACATTTTGCTATAAGGCAAAAATGTGACTCTGAAAAATATCCTGATCTTGTGCAATCTGGAACTTACATTGGAGAGATGTTATCAAGATGTATCCAAGCATTAGTTACAACTCAAAAAAAAAAAAAAAAGAAGAAAAAAAAAATTTAGAACAGGAGGATGATCACTGCCCTAGTCCTGCTGGCCACACCTTTGTTGATCCAAGTCAGGATAGCATTGGCCTTCTTTGTCACCTGGGCACACTGATAGCTCATGTTCAGCCGCTGTCAAACAGCACCCCCAGGTTCTTTCCCACTGGGCAACTTACCCAGCCACTCTGCCCCAAGCCTGTAGCACTGCACGGGGTTGTTGTGACCTAAAGGAAGGACCTGGCTTTCTCTCTCACCCATCCACTGTGAGCCACTGGGAAAGCAAACACAACGTGAGAAGAGAGAATGTTCTTTCTACCTAGTCCACGCAACAGTTTTGGCTGTCCAACAGGTAAAACCAACACCTGCCAACCTGCCACCCACCACCACAGTCTAGGCTGAGTACAGACACCTTAGAAAAAATAAGCACAACATTAGAATAGTTTTATAGCTGCTTCCAGTTCTCTAAAAGAGTGTCCAGCCACCCACCATGAGATGTTCAGGGAAAATAAGCCATAGCAACTTCGCTACCTCCAATAAAGGACAAATACTACACATTTTCTTGGAGGCAGAACAAAACTGTAATCTTATCCAGTGCTTATATCAGTTGTGCCTACATGGACACTGTGAAATGAGGTCCTAAAAATCATTCTGGCAGTTTTGTAAACAAATAAAATATAAGATTTTATCCGTTGTATAATTTTATCTGTGCAGGTGATAGATTTATTGTGTTAATACGAAACATGACTTTAAAAAATTGTGATTGCTTGTAATCTAGCCAGTCTTGATTGTATCAACATTTTGCTATAAGGCAAAAATGTGACTCTGAAAAATATCCTGATCTTGTGCAATCTGGAACTTACATTGGAGAGATGTTATCAAGATGTATCCAAGCATTAGTTACAACTCAAAAAAAAAAAAAAAAAGAAGTAAAAAAAGAGAGAGAGACTGGTCTGTAGGCGACACAAAATGTGTTTATCTTCTTCCAGGCATGGACTTAAGACCATTGCCTGGTTTATAGGCTTAAAGAGTAGTATCTGGTATGAAGTTGTGCTCTGCTGTGACTGAAAAATATTGTACACAAGGAAGTTTCTGTTGGCCTGTTCTCCGCACAATTCTGACTTTCATGTGAATGCAATCTAATTAATATTTAACTCAAAAAAATATTTCAAGCCACTTGCAGAGAGATCCCTCAATACTAAACATCTCTGTAACTCCACAGACTTCAGTATAAAGAATCAGTTTAATTTGGTCTGAGGTAACTCTGCAAGTTGCTTCTTAGATGAAAAAAAGGTAAGAAGGGGAGTCTAATGGACCATCTATCATTTGAAATGTTCAACAGTTCCATAGGAAAATCTAACATTTTAAAATGTATGAAATCCTGATAGATAAGAGAAGAAAGAACTTAAAAAATATCTAGGCCACAAAATCTGAAAGAAAAAGAATGAGGAGTATATTTGTAAAACAGTTTTCTAAAGAGTCTGTTCATGTAGAAATTATCCCACAGCTCAATGTATCCAATAAATATCATATGCTAGTCCATTCCCTTTGGAATGGTTATTCCCCCTGGTGTTACTTAGAGATCAAGAGAGGGCAAATAAGCTTTTAACTCATCCTAACACTTTTTATTTTACTTTAAATATTTGAGATCATTCACAAATGAAATAAACTTAGAAAAAGTAAAACTGAACTTGGAGGTCTAAGAGGGAACCATGTTTTGCCAACGGATCTCTGAACCCTTTGCATACAAATTCTGAACACCAATAACTTTGTTCATTGTGGTTGTCTGGCTGAGTCTGATCACAAGTCCATTGTACTGGTTTGCACAAAGGCATCAGTCAAATTGCTCCAATGACAGTATCTTGTATGCATATACTATAGAGCTCACACACAAAACTGCGAAGTCTTCACTATCACTGGGCAATTACTTAGTCCATCAAAAGGCATTTACTACCTCTAAATTTTTAGTTTGTGGAAGATGCTTTAAATACATTATTAATACTACTGAAATAGTTATTACAAATATCTTAAGCTTGAGTTTCAAGAGGATGGAGATAGACTGTTCTCTGTGGTGCCCAGTGACAGGACAAGGGGCAATAAGCAGAAGCTGGAACACAGGAAGTTTCATCTGGATATGAGGATAGACTTCTTCTGAGTGTGACAACACTGGAATATGCTGCCCAGAGAGGTTGTTGAGATACCTTCTCTGGAGATTTTCAGAAGCTGTCTGGAGACAATCCTGTGCAACCTGCTCTAGGTGAACCTGCTTTAGCAGGGGAGTTGGGCAAGATGATCTCCAGAGCTACCTTCCATCCAGACCGTTCTGTGATTCTGTGAAATTAACAGGAGCACAGGGTAGGTTTTTGTGCCATTGTTGAGCATTTCCTATGGAAGCAGCTGTGGAAGATGGTCTTGCTGGTTAGTGTAGCCTTGGTCATAGCTGTCTGCTCTGGCATGCTTGAAGCCTGTTTTCTTTCTATGGAACTATGCAATTAAATGTGGGTGTGGGATTTTTCAAGTCTATGTTTGTATTCTGCTCACAGTGCTGTTGCCAGTGAATTGCAAACATCACCATCATCATCAGGTAACCTGCCTCTCTAGAGCTGCTGCTGCCACTCTGTGTCGCTGTAGGCGGGAGAGGGATATATGGTGACTGTAGTTCAGGCTGCAAAGAGGGATGATCATGAAATGGTGCTGATGTTCACAGGCAAGGAGACAGTATTCACAGGACACTCTTCTGAGCTTGTCCTTTTTGTATTGCATTAGTGAATAATATGATTATATAGACAATACACAAAATTAGTGAACTCTTCCTTTCCCTGCAAGGAAAACGAAGCTGTTCTAGTCTTTTGTCAACTTCTTATGACAGATCCAGCTTTCTTCTTGAGTGGTTTGGAGCAACAAAGGTCATCAGTCCTCATACTAGTCTGTGAGAATATACTGCTTGTTTGCAATCTGAACTGTCTTGATTTGATGCTTGTACCAATACAGGGAACCCTGCATGTATTTAAAAGCTGCACCAAAGAGACAGACAGGATGCTAATCTCTGATCTCCTGCAGGCCACACTGGTCTTCAGACACTAAAGGTACCACACCTTTGTGTTTTCAGACCATGGTAGATGATGTCTCGTACGTGACCATCATCACGGACAGGTAGCATGGGCAGCTGAATGACATCAATGTGTCCCACAGTTCTAGCTGGACTGAGCTCAGCCAGACTCATTTGTAACAACCACAGGACCCCTGGATAGACTGGTGAAAGCTGTTAGCTATGTGTGGCAATACCAAATTTGTGTGCTTTGCGAAGCCACTCACAAGTATTGCTGTTTAACACAGCAGATAACTAAGCAACTAAGTCTGAATGACTGCTTTGTAGAGAACCTGAAATGTTTGACATCTCATATTTTCTAAGTTAGTAGATCCTTCTTTCTGACAGTATTTCCCCCAGGACCATCTCCCATTTGCTCTCTATAGACACCTCTGAGAAATATTTGTTTTGACATTCCTTGGCTTTGACAGCTTGTTGTATGGCAAAGGCCTGGTTGTTCACCTTGATAATGACCAAGATCCTCTCTAGCTACTGAGATAATGAGGCACCATTGTCCACCACCTAAATCCGTCCAGCTGCCAAGATAAGCATTGTCTGGTCAAACCTGAATCACAACTTTTTCTCAGGACACTCATGAGGTGCCTGCTCTGGTGGTTGCTATAAACTCACTCCGCAACTCAAGGGGAGCTCACCAACCAGCGCCCTGGCAGAGGCCTACGAAAAATGACCAGCATAGAGTGTGTGTGTGTGCACCCACCACCAAAGAAAAGATGACTATGGATCATCAGAACACTGCTGGATCTATGGTGATGACTATTTCTGCTTTGGCATCTCAAATCTTGCGTACTTTTAACTATCCCCCTTTCATGTTTCTAACTTTCCTGTTGCCCCTTCTCTCCTACTTCTGTTACCAACAATAAAGTCTCACTCTCTAATGGTATTTTGAAGTCATTTATGTCTTAATTCACATTGGGGGAATTGATTGAACACTCCCAAGTCTTACTGGACCGGGACACCTCTCCAGCTTCTCCCTTCCAATGTGACTGCCCATGTATGGCAGGCAACAGGCTCTGTACCTGATCTTACTGGTATCCTAGTGCTTTGTGCCTCTCACCTGGAAGGCAGGCTGCTTGTGCAAACAGTGCAGTGATTCAGAAATATTTAGTTGGTATGAATTGTGCAACAATGATATCAAATGCAAAGAGAGTTAATCATAGAAATCAAATGCAAACAAATTGTATGAGCAAACAGGAAAAGTAAATTAAGTTACTGAGAGTAGAAATTTTTAAAAAGCACAAACATTAAAGGAAAATAACATCAGAAAAGGTACATACAAATACTGAAAAAGTTATAAAACACAAAAAAATTTAAAAACCAAACAACTGTATGTAGGGTGAACAATTCTTATGGTGAAAATACTTTGTAGTGTTGAGGAAACACAGGTTATAACATTCATGGTAACATAAAAGGAAGATAAAAAACATGAAATAAACCCAAGTGTGAAACTGCTACAAATTAGTGTTAAGACTTGAAACAGTGACCACCACTGTGCATGACAACAGCCCCTGCAACTGCTTCTGTACTAAACTACTGCTCCAGTAAGAGCAGAGATGTCTGAAGGCAAAGTGCAAGGGCTGGAAGGGCAGCACACAGGCTGTGTGACTGAAGGATGGCTCCTATGGCCTCCATGGCAGGTAGCATCTCAGATGACCTCTTGCTCAGGCAGCTCTGGCTACTGCAGTGTGACAAAGGATGGGAGGCTTGCTGGTGTTACTGCTGTGCAGGCAGTAGACAGTGCTGGAGCTCAGGAGAGTACCTAAATGAAAAGTTGGCTAACCTGGATAGGCATTTGCAGGGAACACTCTTGGAACAGAGCAGGCATATAGCTGGTGTGATAGAAGGAGAACTGGCTAGGTGTGATATTGCTGGTCTGAACCATCTCTTCAATGCGAGAATGCCCTGGAGATGCTGTGAGAATTTCTGACTAGTATCAAAACACCACTTTTCTCTGTGCTCTCCAGTGTCAGGCATTCTCATACTTCCTCCTTCCTTGGAGCCACTTTCTCCAACAGACAAGGAGGACATCTCCTGCACCACCTCTGTTGAAGCACCTGCCTTGCTGTGATCTAGTGGGCACTGGCTTATTCTTAGCTTGTGGGTCAAGCAGATTTGCTGGACAGACAGAAGTCTACTCCAGCTTCTGCCTTGGGGACTTTTGGTCCTTTCCTCCTCTTATTGTCTGGAATACAAAAACTGAACTGCAACACACTATTGTACAGTATTTCTTTAGTCCCATCCTCTGCACATTCAAATGTAAACATTTTCAGTCACAGGTACATCAATTCTCTTTTGTCATTAAGTAGAATCACATAAATTATCACCATGTAGGTTCTGAGTTTGGAAACACTTTGACCCATAAGTAAAAGACATTATCCCAAGTCATGGCAGAGTGACATATTTCCCCTGGCTTCAAGTGTTGGTGAGGAGCAGAGGTAAAGAGTGGGTAAGTTCATACAGATGGTGACGATATAAGCTGGCAAATTCTGTTGTCCAAATTTGGAGGGGACAACCTCCAATTTCGAGGGGTGAAACCTGTACTTGCTTATGTCTTTGATATCACAGCAAGGAAGCTACAAATCTCCAGCTAAATACTAGGAAGCCTGTGGTTGCCTGTTCTTCTTTCCTTTCTTTCCTGTCCAAGAACAGATTGGCAATATTCTGTATTGTGGGGCTTTTTTCTGTACTTTATTTCTAATTTCAGCTACAATTTTACAAATGCAGTAAAACTCAAGTGCATGGAAATAACCAGTTTTATTTCTAAGGATAAAAGAAAAAAAAAGGAATAATTTTTTTTTTGTTGGAAAGAAAAGTGAAGATTTAAGCCTCTACTCCATCCTCCACCGAGATTTTGTATCCCATCTTTAGATTTAGTTCTTTGTAATACTAGCTACTCATCTCAGTTTATTCAGTTTTATGACTACTATAATTTAGCAATTACAAGATACAAAACACAGATGGAACATTGTGTCTAAACAAAACATATTGAGATTTGTACTATGTTACAAAAAGTCCTTCTGGTATAAATGCCTTGTTATTTTCATTCTGCTGTGTTTGATTTTCAGTGTTAAACTGCTTCTATGATTCATTAATACCATGTCCAAAATATATTCCAGCTAAAATATTTAGGTATACTCTCATGATATATGTTTGTTTATATAGCCATATCTTGAACACAAGAATAGTAACTACTTAGTCTCAAGGAGTGTAAAGATCCAAGAGAAATTACCTACAGTACCTGTAATTGGAGTTCTCTTAAAGGTCATAACCCTCTATAGATCCACACTTACCCTCCTTCCTCCTCTTGGGATTTGGAATACATTAGTCTTAGGATGGATTGTTTAGTTCTCTTTAGGCCATAAAGAAACTGATGAAGAATAAGTCACATGATGCACCCTGTAAGACTTGTATATAACTTAGCATATATAAGTCAGTCTGACAGATGGCTAGAAATAAGCTTTCCAGTAACATGACTCAAATATTGCACTAAAAATAATCATGATCTTCCAGTTATTTCAGTGGCATAAAAGTAATTCAATTTCCTTCTACTCTTACAGCATCCACCAAGCCTCTGCTTTTAAGGATATGAGAGTTGGTTTGGCTAATAAACAGTACCACTATATTTGACTGAAATATCAAACAAACAAACAAAGCCCCAGAATTTTA
>NW_008667920.1:0-1048 GCF_000695815.1 Acanthisitta chloris
TCTGGCGATGGCAAGGGGATGGACACGGGGAGGGTCTGACCGTGGTGAGGGTCTAGTTGTGGTGATGGTCTGCCCATGGTGAGGGTCTGGCCACAGTGAGGGTCTGACTGCGGTGAGGGTCCGACCACGGTGATGGTCTGACCATGGTGAGGGTCTGGGCACGGTGAGGGTCTGCCCATGGTGAGGGTCTGACCATGGTGATGGTCTGACTGTGGTGAGGGTCTGACCATGGTGAGGGTCTGGTTGTGGTGATGGTCTGACCATGGTGAGGGTCTGACCACAGTGAGGGTCTGACCACGGTGAGGGTCTGACCATGGTGATGGTCTGACCATGGTGATGGTCTGACCATGGTGAGGGTCTGATGGTGGTGACAGTCCACCCATGGGCACATATCCCACCACCACTCACCAGGGAGAAGCCCCAGTGACACAGGTCCTGTCTCCTCCCAGTGGAGCATCTCAGGATGCCCGAACAGAAGGGTCTGACCCCTCCAGCCATCCCTGCTGTCCCTGGCAACACAGGGCACAAGGCCTGGGCCTGGTGACAACACATTTCCCTGGAAAATGCCAACACCAGCATGTGCCATGTGCCACCAGCCATCCCCATCACCCTGACACCACAGTGGCCTCACAGCTGGTGGCCTGAGCACTGGGGAGCCAGCCCAGAGCTGTGGCACCACCAGACTGGGACACCCAGGACCTTCCTGTCCCCCAGCATGTGGCTGGGGGCTTTGAGGGCCAGGGCTTAGCCACCACCACATTTTGCACCTCCCATGTGCCCAGAGCCAGGTCAGGGTACCCATGGCTGTGTCCTTCCTGGATGTGACTCCTGTTTCTTTGGGCAGTTGGGTGGTGAATGGGCACCATGGGGGCTATGGTGGCCACAAGGTCTGGTGACAGTGGTGGCCACAGGGTCTGGTGACAGTGGCAGCTGTGGGGTCTGGTGACAGCAGTGGCCACAGGGTCTGGTGATGATGATGTCCACAGGGTCTGGTGACAGTGGTGGCCACAGGGCCTGGTGGCAT
Organism: Acanthisitta chloris; assembly: GCF_000695815.1. NCBI lineage: Eukaryota > Metazoa > Chordata > Aves > Passeriformes > Acanthisittidae > Acanthisitta > Acanthisitta chloris. The sequence goes on from NW_008667920.1 coordinate 1,025, forward strand.
CAGTGGCCACAGGGTCTGGTGACA
>NW_008667921.1:0-1622 GCF_000695815.1 Acanthisitta chloris
ATGGACACCCAATTAATGTATGCATGGCCACCCAATTAATTTATGCATGAACACCCAGTTACGTCATGCACGAACACCCAATTACTTCACACATGAGCACCCAATTAATTGATGCATGGCCACCCAATTAATCTGTGCATGGACATCCAATTACCTCACACATTCTCTTCTGGGAGGAGCAGTTTTGGCTTACCCAAAGCCAACCCGTGGTGGCCACCAAAGGGGCCACTAGAAGGAGAACAAGAGGGTGACAACAGGAGGCTCCTGGAGGAAAAAGGTGCAGGGAAAATAGAGGTGAAAAGCAAGAGAAGGAAAAACTGGATATGTAGGTACAAAAAAAGGGCAGGAGGGAAATGAAGGCAGCAGAGGGAAGGATAAAGAGCTGTGCCAAGTATTCCTTGTCTTCTCCTTTAAGCCGATCCAGCAGAGTTAGGTATTTACAGGACGAGCTCAGCTTTCCCAGCTTGTTCCCAGTGTTGGCACAAAGGCCACGAGCAGCAGAAGAAGAAGGGCCAGAGAATGGCAGGAGAGCTCCTGAAAGCCCCCGGCGAAGCCCATTGAGGTGGTGATGCTGTTCCCATCTGTCAGCAGGCACCGAGTGAAAGGGTGTGAAGGGGAGGGGGAGCAGGCGCTGGGAATCAGGGGCTGCCACAAAGAGGAAGAGCCTGATTATGCTGTTATTTCTCCACTTTCAAACCCCATTAGGGGACATGCCGAGCTTTTCTCAGGGTCTTTGGGATGCTTAAGCTGCCCATTTAGCAGCGGGAACGGTCCAATTAAAAGAAAGACAAAGGAGGAGCCCAGCCTGTCTTAATTGAAATGGGTTTCAGTCTAATGAGGATTAGGTTCAAGAACAGACCTAAGGGAGCAATCCAATACCCATTACCCTTCTGGGCTGTACCACCGAGGGCTGCTGGTTGTGCTGCCAGGCTTTGCACCAGCACACAGCCTGGCACACCAGTTTGGGGTGGTGGAAGGAGAGCACACCAGGCTGGGGAGGTGGAAGGAGAGCAGCCCTGACACACCAGTTTGGGGTGGTGGAAGAAGACCACACCAGCCTGGGGAGGTGGAAGGAGAGCAGCCCCTTCCCCACGAGAGCATCTCCTTCCCCAGCCACCAGCCCCAGGGGCAGCAGCCCAGACCTGCAGATTTGCACTTACCCTGATATTTGGAGGTGAATATCCTGATTTGCCCCATCCCAGTGCTGGACATGCTGTGCCTAGCAGGGTGGAGGACAGGGCACTCCACCAAGGAGCATTACCCACCTCCTCTCACATCCTGCTAGCTCCCCCGTGCCCTGCAGAAGCTTCTGGGAGCTTTGCTAGGAAGCCTGAGCTGTTGCTTCAGGGTCTGGGAACAGGCTGAGGAGGGAAAGGTTGGAAAAGACTATTGAATTCAAACATTAACCCAGCACCGTCGTGGTCATCACTAAACCATGTCCGTGTGTGCCACATCCACATGCTTTTTGAATACTTCCAGGGATTCCATCAGTGCCCTGGGCAGCTGTTCCAGTGTTGATGGACCTAGGGGACTCTTCCACCTCTACATCACCTCCCAGAGGGCTTCTCTCCTTGGGTTTGTTCCTGCTGCTGCAGCACTGACCACGGCTCCATCCCCATCCC
>NW_008667922.1:0-1391 GCF_000695815.1 Acanthisitta chloris
GTCCTCCCGCGGGCACTGTCGGCTCTCCTGGCACCGGTCCTGACCACCTGCGTCCTCCCCATCTGGCACAGCCCCTGGGTTTCTCTGCCCTCCCTATCCATCACCATTCCTGGGCATCTCCATCCTGCCCATGTGCCACCAGCACTGGGTATCTCTGTGTTGCCCATGTGGTACCACCCCAGGCATCTCCATCCTCCCATCCAGCACCATTCCTGAGCATCTCCATTCTCTCCATCCAGTATCATCCCAGGGGATGCCTGTCCTGCACACGTCACCATCCCTGGGCATCTCTAGCCTGTACACATGCTGCCACCCCAGGACATTGCCATCCTGCCTATGTGCCACCATCCCTGGTCACCTCTGTGCTGCCCATATGCCTGGACATCTCCATCCTTCCCATTTGGCACTGTCCCTGGGTACCTCTATCCTCTCTGCCCAGCACCATCCCAGGAGTCTCTATCCTGTTCATGTGCCACCATCCCTGGTCATTTTTCATCCTTTTCATCCAGCACCATCTCTGGGCATCTGTCCTGCCCATTTGCCACCACCCCTGGGTTTCTTCATCCTGCCCATGTGCCACTATCCCTGGGTTCTCCCCCCCATGGCAGTGCAGGGCCAAGGACAGATCCCACCAGTCCCAGTGTGTCCCCTCCTCCCTCGTGTCCCTCCCATGGGGCTGTGGCCAGCGCTGGGTGTCAGGAGGTGCTGGAGTGGTGCCGGAGGCGCGAACAAGGCGTAAGGGAGTCCCGAGCTGTCCCCCCCGCCGGGTCCCCTGCCCCCCCCGGATGCTCCAGGCTCAGCTGGGGCTGCAGCCAAGCCCGTGCTGTTCCAGTTGGCCCCATCCCGGCCCCGAGTTATCGGCAGCTCCACAGCCGCTCACATTTTCCACTGAGCCGTAGAAGGGCAGAACCCCCTTGATTCCCACTGCAGGGAAAGGAGTGGGGGCAAGGTGTGTTTAAGGAGGTGGGGATGGGAGTGGGATCTGGGAGCAGGGAGGAAGTGTTGTCCAGGGATGGGAGCAGCTGGTGAAGGTGGGAGCAGTAGGAGGGGATGGGTTAGGTAGAGAATGGGAACAGCACCCCCAGGATGGGAATATGGATCAGGGTGGGTGTGTTGCCTGGAGATGGAGTGGTACCCAGGGATGGGGACATCACCTGGGGGTCGGGACATGGCTCAGGGCTGGGGGGGGAAATGTGGGTATGGGAGTATTGCCCAGGGATAGGAGCAGAATCCAGGGATGGGAGCAGCACCTGGGATGAGAACAGCACCTGGAATGGGAGCAGGGCTCAGTGAGTGTGTTGCCTGAAGATGGAATGGTACCCAGGGATGGAGTCATCACCTAGGAGTGGGGGTACATCACCCTGGGATGGGGGAACAGTGTAGTTTGGAAT
>NW_008667922.1:1451-1743 GCF_000695815.1 Acanthisitta chloris
GGATGGGAACAGCACCCGAGGATGGGAACAGCACCCAGGGATGTGAGTGGTCTTTGAGGATGGGAGCAGCACCCAGGCATGGGAGTGGTACCCAGGGATAGAGCATCACAAAGAAACACCACAGGCATCACCTGAGCCAAACTCTCTTCTCCCCTCCATCGCACCCAGCGGGACACCCTCCTCCTCCCCCTCATCCAGTGGGAGCCCCGGGGGGGAGAAACCCCCCGTTTGGGGCTCAGCCCGGGGCTGGGGCCAGGCAGGTTCCTCGAGCTCGCTGGCTTTGGCCAGGCTG
>NW_008667922.1:1839-3021 GCF_000695815.1 Acanthisitta chloris
CTGCTTTCTCTCCTCCAGCCTTCTCCCGCTCCGGCATCCCTCCGGCATCCCTCCGGCCGGGCCTGGCCCCGCTGCAGGGCCAGCGCCGACGGCTTCCTGCGGGGGCGGAGGAATTTGGCATCCTGCCGGGATGCTCCAGCCGGACAAGGCGAACTGCCGGCAGCTCGGCCACCCGGCACCCTCTGTGGGACAGCCAGCACCCTCTGTGGGACAAACATCACCTTCTGTGGGACAAACATCACCTTCTGTGGGACAACCAGCACCCACCGGGGACAGTCGGCACCCGCCGGGAATGGGAAAGGGGTTTGGGTACCACCACGGCAAAGGAGATGATGGATGGGATGAAGGGTGGTCTGTGTGGGTCTGTGAGTGCACACACATGACACAAAGGTGTGAATTCTGACTGGGGCTGCCTGGCATATGTGTGTGCATGAGCAGGGCTTGCACACACATGGTTGCATGTGCAGGGGTTGCACACACATGGTTGAATACGCTGAGGTTGCACCCAAGTTTGTGTGGAGAGGTGGAGAAGGGGCAGAGGGATGAAGGGATAAATAAATAAAGGAGTATAGAGTATGGTTGGATGGTTGGAGGGATTGAGGGATGGAGGGATGGAAGGAGGGAGAGGAAGGCAGAGAGAGAGGGATGGATGGATGGATGGACGGACAGGAGAAGGAACAAACACTGGGGGACAGAAAGACAGTTGGCACAAGGGACAGTCATGTCATGGCCAAGGGGACATTTCTCTGCGTGGCAGCATTTAGGGCACAACATCTCCATCCCTTCCCGTGCCACAGCATCCCCAGCCCTGCCCATGGCACAGACATCCCAACCCTGCCCATGACACAGCGTGGCACAGCGTGGCACATCCCAGCCCTGCCCATGGCACCATGTGGCACCTCCTAACCCTGCTCAGGCTCCTGCCAGCCCTTCAGGACGATGCCCAGGTGGGTGGTCCCCAGGATGCAGCCCCCACGGAGTGGGGACCAGCCCAGCACAAGACTGGGGGCCCTCCTTAGCCCCCCCAGCTCCCGGCACAGCCCCCGGGCTCCCCCTCTGCCTGCCGACGTGGAGGCTGTGCCGGAGACGTGTCAGCAGTGGGGTGGGAGCCAAGGGCATCGCCTGTGCCTGCCCCCAAATTTCGGGGGGGTGAGAGCCTGCAGCAGCCGCCAAGGGAGGAGG
>NW_008667923.1:0-1095 GCF_000695815.1 Acanthisitta chloris
TGCAGACTTGCAAGTAGCACCTTAGCCTTTTTTCAGAAGCATTTTGGTGGAACGCAATCCCTTTCCCTGAGGACTGTGAGAAGTGAGTCTCTACTCTTCTCTGATGCTAGCTGAAAGCTAGCACCATAGTGCAACAACAGTTGTACCGGCAGGCTCTTTACCTCGGGGGCTCTTGTTTCTCCATATCATCAAAGCAGCACAGAAACAAGGCTCTGAACATGACCTCACTCCTTCCCACCTCTTTAGAAGCCTGCCCCATGAGAATCACTAGTGGCATCCCTTACCTCCCGACAGACAGCTGCTATCTCTCCTTCCTCCAGCACGACCTCTCTCGCAAGACTGGCTAAAGTCCCTCCGTCCATGAATTCCATAACCACCCAGACTGTATCCCCAACAAGGTAGCTGACAAAAGGAAACAATGCCATGGAGATGAATGTGTATAGGTAAATTAAATGCTCTCCCCTCCCATACATTGTATATGAATAATAGAAAAATAAAAATAAACAGCTCCATTCTCTGCCGGTGATCAAAGGGTTTTTGAACCTTTGCCTTGCAGTACATAGATGACCATCCACATGATGACACCAGAACTCCTTACCTGTCTAAACAGCTGACAATATTGGGGTGCCTCATGTCCCTCCCAATCAGGACTTCGGTGACTATTTGTTCGTTTCTGAGCCCCCCATACTGGAGACTCATTTGTTTTATGGCAACCTAAAATGACATTAAAAACCATTACCTTGGGAAGACTGTTGCATGAGATCAGAAGGAACATGGAGCGAGTGGTTTTGAATGACACCGCTGAGCTGTGCCCAACTGCCCTGGGATTCCACAGCAGAGCTTAGTCTCTGACAACAGCCAATTTCTACACCAGCTAGTTTCAGGACACATGGTCATAGATGTTTTGCCTTGTCAACTCAGTTAGCAAACATGTACAGGCATCATGGATAGAATGTTCTGCTAAAAAGAGCATTAAGGTTACCCCTGACAATGCAATCCCAGCACTTCCTAGTTGCTGAATTTTGATTTTGCAACTCTAAGGAACAATCTGGAACATGGTTAAGATTCCTAATTGTTTTCTGAGTTTAAAAAGAA
>NW_008667924.1:0-1140 GCF_000695815.1 Acanthisitta chloris
GCCCCGCGCCCCCCAGCCCGGCCCTTCCTCCCGCGGGACGGGACCGCTCGGGGAATAAAACTCTGTGGAGACAATGAAGTGGCTCTGGGACTCTTGGTTTAGCAGGAAAAATTAAATAAACCAATGTAAGTTTCTCTCTTTTTTTTTTTTTTTTTTCAGTGCAAATGGTATTACTTCTCCATGAAATTGCCCAATCTCTTCCTGACTTGAATTTTCACCCTGCACAGAATCCTGTTGGCACGTCCTACAGTTTACCTGTGTGTCTCTGGAAAAAAAATAAATTCTTTCTTTTGAGTTTGCCAGCTGCTAAATTCGGTATTCCATAATTTTTGCATTAGAATATACAAGGAATAATAAATCCCACTAATTTTCTCCACATCATTCATTTTATACTATAAAAGTCTCTCATCACTTGCCGAAGTCTCACAGCAATGCTTGCGCTGGGCTGTAAAAGCAGAGGGTATAGATATGTTTTATGTATTTCGCTGTTTAAAGGCAATTCTGGCAGAGAAACTGTCTAGTTTCCGTCTTGCTTCTGCATCCAGAAGTGCCAGAAAGATCAATCAACACAGAGAATACTCTGCAAATCGTTCGGGTAATGTTATGTGGCATCAGATGTGTTGGAGAGGAAATTTAGTGGTACATTTTGAAGGGAAGAAATTAGCTAGAATTTCTGTGGTGGCAGGGAAAAATGTGTCATTCTTCTGTATGATGAGAGTATTGCTGGTGTTACTTGTTGTAAGAACTGACATATTATAAGTGTGTATCTTAATGGCACCACACACCTCAAAGCTGTTTGTGGAATACCTCTGCTTAAAACGTTCAGAGTTTTTACCTACACAAACCAAAAATTTGACCTGGCTTATGTAAATAACAGAAAATTAGGGAGAGCTGTGCTGCACTCCGGCAAGGTGATCATGATTTTATCGAGGCAGCCCTGAGGGGAACAGTGACATACTGGGAGCACTGTGAGACAGAACAGAAGCTAAATTAAAGCAAACTTATGCAACCAAAGTGTGGCTGCAATGGGAATAAGTCAGACCCTTCTATTTTATTTTTCTTGGAGATTTGGGCGAGGAGGTGGAGATGAGCTTGTAGAAAGCAGAGAAACACGTGAGCCAGGCACACCTATGGCAACAG
>NW_008667925.1:0-7811 GCF_000695815.1 Acanthisitta chloris
TGGACAGACAGACAGAGGGATGGACAGATCCCTCCCCATCACCCCTGAGCCCCCAGCAGGATGTAACCCCCATAGCTTCCTTCCCTGCTCCCCATTGTGGGTAACTGGAAGTGGGGGACACACTCCGGGCCCTGCTGGCTTGGGAAGGAGCTTTTGCTTCCCAAAAGGAAACAGCTCCTGCCAGGAATTCGAGGCATTACTCAGCTCGAGGCCATGGATCAGCTGTTTGGCTGCTCTGAGCCTGTTTTGCATTAGGAGCAGAGATTTTAACGCGGTGGAGTTGTCTCCTCCCTCCTGCCTGAGGGGACAGGATGGGCTTGGAGAGCTCCTGGAGCTCTACCTGGGGATGGGATGAGCTTGGAGAGTTCCTGGGGATGGGATGATCTTGGATAGCTCCTGGAGCACTACCTGGGGATGGGATGAGCTTGGAGAGCTGCAGCTCTACCTAGGGATGGGATGGGCTTGGAGAGCTCCTGGAGAACTACCTGGGGATAGGATGGACTTGGAGAGCTCCTGGATCTCTAAATGGGGGTGGGTAGGGGACAGGATGGGCTTGGAGAGCTCCTGGAGCTCTACCTGGGGATGGGATGAGCTTGGAGAGTTCCTGGGGATGGGATGATCTTGGATAGCTCCTGGAGCACAGGACTACCTTGGGATGAGCTTGGAGAGCTGCAGCTCTACCTAGGGATGGGATGGGCTTGGAGAGCTCCTGGAGAACTACCTGGGGATAGGATGGACTTGGAGAGCTCCTGGATCTCTACCTGGGGATGGGATGGACTTGGAATGCTCCTGGGGATTGGATGGTCTTGGATAGCTCATGGAGCACTACCTGGGGATGGGATGGGGTGGCAGGTCAAGGAGTGCCAGGAGTGGTTTATCCCTGAGGAACCTTGGCTGTGGGAGCTCCCAGTGGTTCCACAGCTGGGTCCATCCCTTTCCCAACACAGGGATGCAGTCCAGGGGTTGTTTGGAGGGCTGATGGTGCCTGGCACACACGTGCAGCTCTCACAGCTGTGCCTACAGCCCTGGCTGGGGGCCAAGTGGCTCATTTTGGGCTGAAAACAGGAGGTTTGGAACTGTTTCCAAGGCTGGGGGTGCAGGAAGAGGTGGTGATAAGGGGGTGAAGAGGTGTCTGGAGGGTCACAAGGAGCTCTAGATCCATTTGTTTCCCAACACAGGGATGCAGTCCAGGGGCTGTTTGGAGGACTACAGGAACTCCCACGGTCTCCACACACAGATCCATCCCTTTCCCAACACAGGGATGCAGTCCAGGGGCTGTTTGGAGGGCTGATGGTGCCTGGCACACACGTGCAGCTCTCACAGCTGTGCCTACAGCCCTGGCTGGGGGCCAAGTGGCTCATTTTGGGCTGAAAACAGGAGGTTTGGAACTGTTTCCAAGGCTGGGGGTGCAGGAAGAGGTGGTGATAAGGGGGTGAAGAGGTGTCTGGAGGGTCACAAGGAGCTCTCCAACCTTGGGAAAGGTCTGTAATCCACTCATTAAAAGCATCTTCAGGGATGTGAATAGCCAAATAAATGTATTACAAGCAGTGATGCCTCACATCTAGGCAGCCCAGGCCTGGCACCACAGGGAGGGACACAGCAGGATGGATCATGGCCAGCATCTCCTGGTCCAAATCCACTGCATCCCTCCTCTCCCACGCTCCCAGCCATGCTAAACCTGCCCTTTCCCATCTCCCTCCCAGCTGGACATGCTGCTTCTTGCTCCTGCCTCATCCCAGTGGCCTCAGCTTCAGTCCCAGAGGACATTCCCCATCCTCTTCCCCCCCACCCATGGCAATTCCATCCCCATCCAAGAGCAGAGCAGCTCCCAGTGATGGGCAGAACCACTTGCAGCTGTTGGAGACTCCAATTTTGATCCAGTTGCTGCTTTTTCCATGGAAACTTATGGTCTTTCCAGCAGGTGAGTTGTCTCCCTGATCAGTCAGGGATCAAACAACTCATCCCACTCCAGGGAGCATTGACTTTACTGTGGGTGCAAGGAAAGGGTTCAAACAGTGCTGAAAATGCTCATGCCAAGGTGGTCAAAAATAGGTCCCACATTTGGGGGGACTGAGGTCTTGTTTGGAGCAGGAGATGCTTTGGGATAACCAGGACTGACCTGCTCCAGGGGCTGATACCATTCAACACCTCTGTCAGTGACATGGACAGTGGGATCAGAGCTCCATCAGCACTTTGCTGCTGACACCAAGTGTCAGGGGGAAGGTAGGGTCATCCAGAGGGACCTGGAGAGTCTGTGCCAACCTCATGGAGTTCAACAGAGCCAAGTGTAAGGTCATACCTGGGTCAGGGCAATCCCACACACCTCTAGGCTGGGGGAGAAGGGATTGAGAGCAGGATCTACAGTTCAGTGACAGGACAAGGAGGAATGGGGAGAAATTGAAAGAGGAAAGTGAGGTTAGATATTGGGAAAAAGGTTTTCCCTGTGAGGGTGGTGAGACACTGGCACAGGTTGCCCAGAGAGGTTGTGGAGGCCTTACCCCTGGGCGAAGGGTGGACAAAACCTTGAGCAACCTGCTCTGGTGGGAGGTGTCCCTGCCCAGGGCAGGGGGTTGGCACTGAGTGTTTTCTAAGCTCCATCCCAACCCCTAAGAGTCTATGATTCTCTGATTTAGCCACTTGGACACACACTGAGGTCAGAGGTGATGCTGACTCCATCCATCATGTGGTCTGAGGGCTGTGGTGTCCTGGCAGGATTGGAGTCACCTTATTCCTGGCAGAGACACTCCAGTGGGTTCCTCCAATCCTCCCCACCAGCCCTGGAGCGCTCCCAAGCCCATTGCCATCCTGCCCCTGCTCCTGCTGCCACTCCCCCAGTTTGCCCAGCTGCTCCCAGTGCAGCCCCCATGGGTCAGGACCTGCTTGGCTCCAGCCAGGCTGAGCCAGAGGGTGCCAGGGCTGTGTCCATGTGGCACCATGCCATGAGCACTGGGTGATACTGAGCTGGAGGCTGAGCAGGGCACGTGGCACACTGGGGGCTATGACCTCCCCCCAGCACTATATTGGGCTATACTGGGGTGCTCTGGGCACCCATGGGTGCAGCCCCTTGGAGTGTGGGCACATGGATCTGCTGCAGGGTGGGTATCCTCCTCCTGCCACCCCAAAACCACAGCTGGTGGTACCTCTTGTCCCCTCCTTGTCCCCTCCAGCCTCGGTGTCTGCCTGGGAAGGCTTTTGGCTGTGGCTCTGACCACATTCCTCAGTGGAGGGAGGAGTGGAAGTGGAGCCTGACATGACTCAGCCCCAGCCACGAGGCCTGGGGACATGCTGATCACCCACGTGGGGCCACAACCTCTGTCCCCCCTCACCACCTGGGATGGGTGACCATTCCAGAGCCAAGGGCTGAGTTTGTCCCTGCCCAGGGACCCCCCAGAGCGCCAGGAGGTGGTGGCAGGTCCCTCAGGAGCCTCTGTGGTGGAGGACAGCAGGACCCTGGGTTAGGACAGCTCTAAATAGGGACTTTCTCTGCAGGCGCCGGCCACAGCCTGACCCTGTGGTTCCCTCCCCAGCCTGGCTGAGTTCCCTCTGCCTGGATCCAGCCAGGGCTCTGCTCCCGGGGGGGCTGACACCAGGGGGAAGGGGCTGCTGCAGGGGGAAGGCTGAGGATGGGGTGATTGGGGCTGGGAGGGAGAGGTCAGAACAGGATAGAGGGTCCAGAGCAGGACACAGAGACCAGAGCAGGACACAGAGACCAGAGCAGGACAGAGGGTCCAGAGGAGAACAGAGGATCCAGAGCAGGACAGAGGCTCCAGAGCAAAGGGTCCATAGCAGGATGGAGTCCAGAGCAGGATGAAGGATCCAGAACAGGATAGAGGGTCCAGAGCAGGACAGAGGGTCCAGAACAGGACACAGAGTCCAGAGCAAAGGGTCCAGAGTGGGACAGAGGGTCCAGAGCAAAGGGGTCCAGAGCAGGATAGAGGGTCCAGAGCAGGACAGAGGGTCCAGAACAGGACACAGAGTCCAGAGCAAAGGGTCCAGAGTGGGACAGAGGGCCCAGAGCAAGACAGAGGGTCCAGAGTGGGACAGAGGGTCCAGAGCAAAGGGGTCCAGAGCAGGATAGAGGGTCCAGAGCAGGATGGAGTCCAGAGCAGGATAAAGGATACAGAGCAGGATAGAGGGTCCAGAGCAAAGGGTCCATAGCAGGATAGAGGGTCCATAGCAGGATAGAGGGTCCATAGCAGGATGGAGTCCAGGGCAGGATGAAGGATTCAGAGCAGGATAGAGGGTCCAGAGCAGGACAGACAGTCCAGAGGAGAACAGAAGGTCCAGAGCAGGACAGAGGGTCCAGGTAGGATGGAGTCCAGAGCAGGACAGAGGGTCTAGAGCAGGACAGAGGGTCCAGAGCAAAAGGGTCCAGAGCAGGATGGGGTCCAGAGCTGGATGAAGGATACAGAGCAGGACAGAGGGTCCAGAGCAAAGAGTCCATAGCAGGATAGAGGGTTCAGAGCTGGACAGAGGGTCCAGAGCACAACAGAGGGTCCAGAGCTGGACAGAGGGTCCAGAACAGGACAGAGGGTCCAGAGCAGCACAGCTGGTCTCAGTGTAGAGCAGGAGGCACGGGAGGGCTGCAGAGGGGGAAGCAGATGGTGTCTGTGGGATGAAGGCTTCAGCCTCCTGTCCCAGTGAGTCCCCAGCGCTGGCAGCAGTCGCTGCCTGCCACCCACATTCCTCTGCTCCTCAAGGAACCAACTGGGACCTTCCCACGGGGATTTCCAGCCTGGGCACACATGGCTCATGTTGGGAGGGCCCTGGCTCTGCTGCAGCACCAGGTGACTGTCCCTCAGCTGCAGGAGAGCGTCCAGACTTGCCATTCCAGTGACTCACCAGGAAGGAACTGATTAAGACCTTGCAACACTTTCCTGCTGGAAATAACTTTCTCCACAGATCCCATCGGCAGCCCAAGGCTGGTCCCGGGATGCAGCCTGAGGGGTTGGATGTGCTGCAGGTTTTCTCCCCACTTTGGGGCTTGCTGGCTGGGAAAAACCTCCTAAAATGAGGCATTGGATTGGGATGTGCTCCTGCTAATGCTGGGGATGGGAAGAAAGGGATGAGGCAGGAGGGGCCAGATCCAGGGATCTTTAGCCTGTGACAGGACAGACATGTGGATGCATGGAGAAGGGGATGGTGGGTGCTCCAGGCCTTTTGGAGCTGGGAGCATCCTGCCTCCCCCTGCCTGTATCCCTGTATCCCCTGCCTGCATCCCTCTATCCCCCTGTCTGCAATTCCCTGCCTGCATCCCTGTATCCCCTGCCTGCATCCCTGCATCCCCCTGCCTGTATCCCCTGCCTGCATCCCTGTATCCCCTGCCTGCATCCCTGTATCCCCCTGCAGGTATCCCTGTTTCCTCTGCCTGCATTCCTTTAAGACCCTGCCTGTAATTCCATGCCTGTATCCCTGTATCCCTTGCCTGCATCCCTTTATCCCTCTGCCTGCAATCCCCTGCCTGCATCCCTGCATCCCCCTGCCTGCATCTCATGTCTGCATCCCAGTATCCCCATGTCTGCATCCCAGTATCCCTCTGCACCAGGACCAGCAGATATGAAGTCCCCCAGCACCCCCAGAAGCCCCATGGCCTCATCCTGCCATGCCCCTGGGTGACAGTGGCTGTGGGATGAGATCCACCCACCTTCCACACAGCACCAGAGCAGTGATTCCCACTGCTCCCAGTTCGCCACTGGGACAGAGACAACTCCCCCGAGTTTTGCAGGACAGAGGATCCCCAGTGTTTCCAGTGTTTCCAGCTGTGGGGTGGGCTCACCGGGTGCTGCCACCTTCCTGCAGCTCCGTTTGTGCCCCGTGACTCAGGGATTTTCGGCAGGTTTGGGACAGGAGGAGGGGCAAAAGCCATTTCCCTGCCAAAAAAACTCGAGGCAGCCTTCAGCACGTCGGGAGTGGATTAATATTAACCCGAGCAGGACACTGTCCCTCTGTGCCCCCATCTCTCTGTCCCCTGTGTCCCCATACCTCTGTCTATCTGTCCCTCTGTGTCCCCATCCCTCTGTCCCTCTGTCCCCCTGTGCCTCCATCCCTGTGTCCCTCTGTCCCCCTGTGATCCCATCCCTCTGCCTCTCTGTGTCCCCATCCCTCTGTCCTTCTCTCCCCTTGTGTCCCCATGTCTCTGTCCCTCTGTCCCCCCGTATCCCTATCCCTCTGTCCCCCCATCCTTCCATCCCTCTGCCCCATTTCAGCCCCATGACTGGGGATGTGACACTTTTCCTGTCACTGCACAGGAGGACAAGGGGCTGAGTGTGTGAGATAAGCTCAGCCACTGTGGAAGGACCTCACGCGCTGCCACAAGGTCCCCGTGAGTCACCCCCGGGCTGGTGTCACCCTTGGGTGCTCACTCCAGTGTCCTCCCACCACTGGGTGCTGCTGAGGCTCCCAGGACAGCTCATAGTGGAAAATGATGAGTGTTTTGGGGAGAAAAGGGTTATTTTGTGAGCAGGGCTCTAACCTTCCCCTGGCCCCGTCACCAGCAGCACCCTCAGATGTTTATCTCCAAGCTGTTGCTAAGAGATGCTCAAGGGTGATAAGATGTGGCATTCAGTGCCATTTCAGGGCTGTCACTGCTGTCCCCAACCCCAGCTGTCCCCAGCTGTCCCCCAACTTCCCATGGCTCCTCCAGCAGCTCTCTGATCCCTGTCCTCTGCTCATTGGGATCTTCTCAGCTCCAAGACAACCCTTGAGCAGCTTCTGCAACTCCTGAGCAGCTTCTGCAGCCCCATCAGCTCTTCCTGTCCCAGGGAGCAGACCCTGCTGGTTCCTTGAAGCTCAGATGTGGCACTTGGTGCACATCTGATGCCCTTTCAGTGTTGTCACTGCTGTCCCCAACCCCAGCTCTTCCCAGCTCTCCCCCAACTTCCCATGGCTCCTCCAGCAGCTCCCTGATCCCTGTCCTCTGCTCATTTGGCATCCTCTTAGCTCCAAGAGCAGCTTCTCCAACCCCAGAGCAGCTTCTGCAGCTCCATCAGCACTTCCTGCCCCAGGAGCAGACCCCGCTGGTTCCTCGAAGCTCGGATGTGGTGGTGTCACCCACACTTGGCCCCGCTGTCGCTGTCCCCTGCGCCAACCACAGCCCCGGGGCGGCTGTCTCCTCCCGCAGTGTTTGTGGAGCAGTTTACTTTCTGTTTCCCTGCCGGGGACGAACCCTTGGCACAGCCGCCGAGCACCTCGTGGCCGCTAATCGCTTCCAGTTGCCTGCAAACAAACAGGCAGAGGAGAGGAAATTCCCGAGGCTGGGAATGGGGTTTGCTGCATGGATAGTGTTGGTCTTGGATTCAGCCCCAGGTGGAGCTGAGTTTGGGTTTCCCTGTACATGGGTCCACTCAGGGATTATTTCGTGCGGAGCTGTGCACGTGGATCTGTTTGTGCAGATGTGGGTACAGCTGTGCACATTGGATCCATATGTGCATATGGATCCATATGCACATATGGATCTGTCCATGGCACACGTGGATCCATCCATACACACACATGGATCTGTCCATGCACATGGATCTGTCCATGCAGACCTGGACTGATCCATGCACACAGATCTGTCCATGCACACATGGATCAATCCATGCACACCTGGACTGATCCATGCACACACAGACTGATCCACACACATGGATTTGTCCATGCACATGTGAACTTATCCATGCAGACCTGGACTAATCCATGTACACAGATCTGCCCATGCACACACGGATCAATCCATGCACACGGATCTGATCTGTCCATCGTGGACTGATCCATGCACACACAGACTGGTCCACACACATGGATCCAACCATGCACATCTGGACTGATCC
>NW_008667926.1:0-2366 GCF_000695815.1 Acanthisitta chloris
GTCCCTGGGATCCAGGGCCGCTGTCCCCTCTCTGGGACCCTCGGGAGGCCCTGGGAGGGGGTCCTGGGGAGGACCTGCCCTCAGGGAGATCCCGGGGGGTGGCACTGGGGTCCTTGGGGATGTCCCCGGGGCCCCGGGTGGGGACACGTCTGGCCAGTGTCCCCCTGGGGACAGAGGTGACATTGCTGGTGGCCCAGGGCTCATCTCTGGTATCCTTGGGGATGTCCCTGGTGGCCCAAGTGCCATCTCTGGTGGCCCAGGGGTCATCTCTGGTGTCCTTGGGGACATCTCTGGTGGCCCAAGTGCCATCTCTGGTGGCCCAGGTGACGTCTCTAGTGTCCTTGGGGACATCCCAGGTGCCATAGGGGATGTTGCTTTTGTCCTTGGGGCTATCTCTGGTGGCCCAGGTGGCACCTCTTGTGTCCTTGGGGACATCTCTGGTGGCCCAGGTGGCATCTCTGGTGGCCCCGGTGGCATGTGCCCTTGAGGTCATCCCCAATTCCCCCGGTGACGTCCCTCGGGCAGGTGACATGGTGTGCCCCCACGGGGACATCCCTGGTGACACAGGTGCCATCTCTCCCACGGGTGGTGGTCGCTGCTGTCCCCACAGGGTCACTTCTGGTGCCACTGCTGATGTCGCTTGTGTTCCCAGCGCCGTCCCTGGGGCCAAAGGGGACGTTCTGTGTCCCCACGGGGGTGATAATGGGGATGTCCCTTGTCCCCCAGGTGCCACTTCTGTCAATGGTGGCCTCTCTTGTCCCCATGAGGCCACCTCCTGTCCTAAAGGGGATGTCTCTTGGGTCAGTGGTAGCTCTTGGGTCAACGATGGCCTGGTTTGTCCCCACAGGGCCACCTCCCGTCCCAAAGGGGATGTCCCTTGGGTCAACGATGCTTCTTGAGTCAATGGTAGTTCTTGGGTCAACGATGGCCTGGTTTGTCCCCACAGGGCCACCTCCCGTCCCAAAGGGGATGTCCCCTGGGTCAACGATAGTTCTTGGGTCATTGGTAGTTCTTGGGTCAACAACAACCTGGTTTGTCCCCACGGGGCCACCTCTCGTTCCAAAGGGGACGTCCCCATGGTCAACGATGGCTCTCGGGTCAATGTTGGCTCTTGGGTCAATGAAGACCTTTCTTGCCCCCATGGTGTCACCTCCCGTCCCAAAGGGGATGTCCCTTGTCCCCCAGGTGCCACCTCTTGGGTCAACGGTGGCTCTTGGGTCAACGGTGGCCTGGCTCGTCCCCGTGGGACCACCTCTAGTTCCAAAGGGGATGTCCCTTGGGTCACCAATAGTTCTTGGGTCAACAGTGATGACTTGTCTTGTCCCCATGGTGTCATCTCCAGTGACAAAGGTGATGTCCCTTGAGCCAACGATGTCCCTTGGGTCAACGATAGCCTCTCTTGGGTCAATGGTGGCCTCTCTTGATGCCATGAGGCCACTTCCTGCCCCAAAGGGGACACCCCTTGGGTCAATGGTGGCTCTTGGGTCAACAATGCCCTGTCTTGGGTCACTGATGACCTGTCTTGGCCCAATGGTGACCTTTCTTGGGTCAACGGTGACCTGTCTTGTCCCCATGGGGACACCTCTACTTCCAAAGGGGACATCCCTTGGGTCAATGATGATCTGTCTCGGTTCAACAATGACCTCTCTTGTCCCCATGGTGCCATCTCCAGTGCAAAAGGTGATTTCCCTTGGGTCAATGATGGCTCTTGGGTCAACGATGACCTCTCTTGTCCCCATGGAGTCATCTCCAGTGACAAAGGTGACATTGCTTGGGTCAACGATGACCTGTCTTGAGTGAATGATGACCTGTCTTGTCCCCAGGGGGTCAGCTCCAGTGACAAAGGTGACATCGTTCGGGTCAGTGATGACCCATCTTGGATCATTGACAATCTGTCCTGGGTTGATGATGACCTGTCTTGGGGCAATGATGACCTGTCTTGGGGCAATGATGACCCATCCTGTCCCCACGGGGTCATCTCCATTGACAAAGGCGACATTGTTCGGGTCAAGGATGACTCATCTTGGGTCAAGGATGACCTGTCTTGGGACAACGATGTCCTGTCTTGGGTCAGCGATGACCCATCCTGTCCCCAGGGAGTCATCTCCAATGACAAAGGTGACATTGTTCGGGTCAAGGATGACTCATCTTGGGTCAACGATGACCTATCTTGAGTCAACGATGACCCATTCTGTCCCCACAGGGTCATCTCCATCGACAAAGGCGACATCGCTCGGGTCAGCGACGACCCATCTTGGGTCACCGCCGACCTTCCCTGTCCCCACTGCGCCATCTCCAAGGACAGCGGCGACGTCCCTCGCGCCAGCGACGTCTCTCGCATCACCGGCGTGGACGCCGTGCCCCCT
>NW_008667927.1:0-2010 GCF_000695815.1 Acanthisitta chloris
CACCAGGGGTGAGGGGGACACAAGGACAGTGGGGACACAAGGACAATGGGGACACTAGGGGTGGTGGGGACATGGGGACAATGAGGACACCAGGGGTGAGGGGGACACAAGGACTGTGGGGACCCTGGAGGCAATGGGGACCCCAGGGAGTACTAGGGACCCTGAGGGGTGATGAACACCCTGGGGTGATGGGGATCCCAGGGCACTGGGGACATAGTGACAACAGGGACACCAAGGGTGATGAGGACCCAGGGAGTGATGGGGACATCAACAAAAATGGGGACCTGTATGTTATGGGGACCTGGGGGGTGACCCCATGCTCCTGGTGACCCATTCCATGATGACCACATTCCCTGGTGACCCATCCCATGTTGACCTTGTACTCCTGGTGACCCATCCCATGGTGACCCAATGCTCCAGGTGACCCCATCCCCTAGTGACTCTGTCCCCTGGTGACCCTGTACTCCTGGGGTCCCATACCCTAGTGACAGGGGATGTACAAGTCATCCCACGGTGGCCCTGGTTACCCACCCCATGATGCCCCCATGCTCCTGGTGACCCCATCCCATGGTGATCCCATCCCCTGGTGACCTCACCCCTGCTGATCCCCCACGCCTCCAGAAGGTGACAGAAGTGATGTCCTCTCCACGGACTTGGCCCCCGATGGCCACAGGGGCCTCATCCAGCCCAAGAAGGTGCCCAACCCAATGAGGGAGTCCCGGAGCCATCGGGAGCTGCACCGGGAGCTGCTCTTCAGCCACAGCAGGTGACTGGGAGGGGCCTTGGGGCCTGTCCCAGGGGGTGGGCAGGGTGGGTGGCCCTTGGAGCCTGTGGGTCCCTCAGGGGGATCCTGCCCCGGCACAGGGCTGAGCTCCCACGGGTGCTGGAGAGCCGACGGCTGAGGCAGCTGAGGGAGGAGCTGCAGGGACCTCCCTCCGACCTGGAGCAGCAGCTGAGGAAGCGCCACCAGAGGCTTGAGGAGGTGTGTGGTGTCACTCTGTGCCTGTCTGTCTGTCCCAGACTCCATCCCTATGTCCAGCCCAGCTCCACCATCGTCCATCCATCCATGTATCCATGTATCCTCCATTCATACCTACATCCTTCCTCCATCCATCCCTACATATATCCTCTCATCCTCCATCCTTCTTCCATGCATCCTCCATCCATCCTGGCTGGTGGGACACCTGGGTCAGGAGATGGCTGGGTCATGGGGACAACCAAGGGGACACCTTGGTCAGGAGATGGCTGGGTCATAGGCACAGCTGAGGGATACCCTAGGCTGGTGAGACACCTGGGTCAGGAGACAGCTGGGTCAAGGGGACACCCAAATCAGGAGATGGCTGGGTCATAGGGATGGCTGGTGGGACACCTGGGTCAGGAAACAGCTGAGGGGACACCTTGGTCAGGAGATGGTTGGGCCATAGGGATGGCTAGTGGGGCATCTGGGTCAGGAGACAGCTGAGTCAAGGGGTCACCTTGGTCAGGAGATGGCTGGGTCATAGGGACAGCTGAGGGGAACCCTGGGCTGGTAAGACAACTGGGTCAGGATCTGGGGACAAATGATGACCCTGGACTGGTGAAACACCTGAGTCAGGAGGGGGGGGCAAACCCTGGATTGGTGGGACACCAGGATCAGGACATGGTTGGGTCATGGGACTAGGCAAGGGGTCACCTGGATCAGGAGTTGACTGGGTCATGGATTGGCTGAGGGGACACCCAGATCAGGAGATGGCTGGGTGATGGGGATGTCTAGTGGGACACCTGGGTCACGGGGACAGCTGAGGGGACATCTGAGGGGACAGCCAGGTCAAGAGGTGGCCGTGGACAGCTGTCTGTCCTGCAGCACGAGCGGGAGGCAGTGCTGGCGCCGGAGGCAGAGCCACGCGCGGAGTTCCGGTCCGGGACAGCCTGAGGAAGATGAAGGTGGCAGAGGGGACATCGCGACACACGTGAGCGGGGCCGGAGCCCCCCGAGCCCCCCGACACCCCGCGCTGCCCCCACCCCCGGCAT
>NW_008667928.1:0-571 GCF_000695815.1 Acanthisitta chloris
GTCAGGTTAGCTTTCAGCTGGATGAATTAATTGTTTTGCAGACCACAAACTCATCAAATCCTGCTGTCGATACAGCAGACATAGGATGAAAACAGTGCTGGCAAACAGGGTGTGGAATAACTAATTCAGGTCCTCACTGGTCCAAACACTGCATAAGCAAGCAGTAAAACAATCCCCGCCCCAAAAAGCTTATAAGCTAACATTAAGAAACTAAAGCATGGATGGGCAAAACAAAACATTAGTATAGATGTGGATGCAAATGAAATTATGGCAGACAGTTTCTCTGCATTACTATACTCCAAACAGAAATAAAACAAAACAGAAGAGATGAAAGGGGGTACAAAGGGACATCTCAGCAATGCAACTGATTTACCTCCTTTGCTAAAGAGAACAGAACTTTGTAAACTTTAAACTGATATATGTCACAAGAAAATTATGAACAAAACTATGCAAAATTAGCAATTTTAAGACTAGAATAATGGAATTCTTTCTTTATTACTAGTTTTGCCATCATCCTGTCTGTGCTGGAGTTTCCCTGATATTTCATCATCCTGTATGCACGTTGCACAAA
>NW_008667928.1:630-6624 GCF_000695815.1 Acanthisitta chloris
GCTTCAGTGTGGATTTAATAAGCTGCACCAGGAAGAAAAAAAAAGCAGGAAACAGAGGAAACAGATGTTTATAGTTCTTTTTTTTTTTTCTTAGCTACTGTACAAGATTTTGTGACTTCAATTCATATTATTAGAACAAGAATTAATGGCAATTTGATGCTCATAACTGAAAACACTAGAGAAGAAATTAATTATATGAATTTTCAAATGTCATTGTCACAAGTCATACTCCAAAAGTGAAAAAAATGTCAAATAGATAAAGATATATTTCTGGCCTCACTGAGAAAAAAAAAGTTAGTTCTGTCTAACCCTCTTTATTTAGATCAGACAAAGGCCATGCACAGTACTGTGTCAGGCAGGCAGAGTTTCCTAGTCAGTGCTAATAGTGCCTCCTTCCTAACTTTTTTTCAAAAACTTTGTTTCATGCAGCACTGTGGCAATAAGAACATGCTCATCCTTCATGTTTCATTGGGCATCATTCTGAACTACTCAGATTTCCACCTAACCACTCTCCCAATTTAATCATCTGCAGACGATACTGTGGATCATTTGACTGATTTCTCTATGTTAATGCATGACTGGCTGTAAACCCCAGCATAGTCAAAGGGAAATATGAGCTTTACTGAGCCCAACCTTGCAGCATCTGACTAGAATAAATGAAATTTAAACCCATGAACATTACTCATTTCGCACTCCTCATTTGCACAATTTCATCCCCATCTGTAGTTTGAGATACAGCATTGCTTTAGACCTTGCCTTTTTTTTAGTGTTTTGTTGTTATGATTTCTCTATAAAGGTAAGATGGCTGATACTTTCATAAGATTTGCAGTTTCAGGCCATAAATAATTATCTGGTTAATGTAATCCCAGAATAGGTGTTTTTGCTGTGATATCAAGTCAGTATTGCCAGCTTTTTGAGATAGTAATCTCTCTTCTATTTTGGCTGTTTGGTAAAACTGAATAATTAATCTATTGCAAGAAGAAAGCTTGAGAGTAAGCCCTAATTAACAGTAACTAGCACTCTGTTATTAATATAGATAAAGGGATCTTTCTTCCTGATAAACATGGAGCTGTCAGTGGATATGAAACAAGAGTATATCAGTAGCTGCTTTATGCAAATAAAATATTTTAATTACTCACAACCTTACATTTTATCTTTCACAGTATTTCATCTAGCAGAACTCCTTTCCATGCTGCTTATGAGCTCTCCCTTCTGAGCTATTCAAATATATCAGTGATGCTTTAAACACTGACCAAATTCACCCCATTGATGCTGAGTTCTGAACAGGGGAAAATCTGGCTAGTAGAGAAGATACACCAGAGCATGTGCAGGTGACCTCTTTTCTGTCTGTCATCATCTTGTAGAGGTTAAATGACCAGGTTAAATAAGAAGTTAGTGTGTCAAGGAGAACTAACAATTGGGATAGCAAAACCCCATCTTCTCAAAAGCAATCCATAGGACCTCTGTAAGGCCACCATTGCAAGAAAAGAAACCTTAGTTGAAAAAAACCTCAAAACCAAAAGAAGCCAAACCTGCAAGGAGGATGCAAATGACATTGCTGCATACAATGGGCAGTGGCCTGAGTGCCTGCAGTCAGGAGAGAAATGTGGTCTGGCACAAAGCAGCAGCATCTGCATTGCCTTGAGCTAGTCTTCATAAGTAGAGTCAAATAAGTTTATGGCCTAGAGAAGCACACTTAGAAAAGAGATTGGGTCCCTGACATCTGTTCTTGTTCTCATGGGTATAAATCCACTCTGTAGATATGATTTAAACACTTTTAGCAACTTTATTTGTAATTCAGGAAGATGGCACTGGCTAACTCAGTGTGGTAGATTGTGCAAGAAAGGTATGCAAACAGAAAAGCTCTTTCCTATATTCTGCAATTTAAAGTGGTCCTCATTTTTAAATGTTTAGGGCAATATGTCAGTTTTGGGTCAAGTCACAGGATGGTGAGTGTCTCCTTACATGTGGGATGCACATGACTGTTTGGAGGGTTAGACACCCTGGACTCATCAGTGAAGATCATTTCATTTTCTCTGCACAGACCACAGCACAATGGGGTTTTGAAACACTACCATTACTTAGTGCTAATAACCAGTGATTAGGTATGCATTGTTCCAATACCAAATTTTGTCTTTGGTTGCAGGAGTCTCTTGTCCAAATCATTGGGAACTTTGTATCCCACATTCAAGGGCAAAAGGTGGCCTCTTGCCAATGCTTTGAAATTGTGCCTATTTCTTCTTTCCCTTGGATCTGACTGTACTTCAGCACCTGTAACCCATCCAGGAAGACAACAGTGCATTTCACAATGTCAGGTGTCCTGCTGTCAACTTAGAATTTGAGTCCAGATTCTTCCATTACTGTCTGTATCAGAGACTATCTTATTTCCCAGTACTCAAATTCTTAGAACTGCTCTCTATAGTAAAATAATGAAAAAAAGATCATGTCTCTTCATGACCACTAAAATCTGGTATCTTTAGGAAAACACTGCCAAGCCTCACTGAGGAAAAATTCAGTATCCCAGCACTGTTTTTAAAAAATACTGCTCAATAATGAGGAGAATTAGCTTTCAAAATAACAGAAATAATCTAAGCATTAAATTGCTAGGATGTCAGCCTTTCACACAATGAATCAATCTCAATGTGGTGTATGCACAGTGAAGCACCAAATAAGATGAGTAAGTTGCACAAGCTTGCATTAACATTAAATAAAATGTCTGTATTTCTCATGAAGTATCAGTATTAGAGTGAGTAGAAAAGGATTTCAGTTGCAGAAGCAGCTAATGTAAGAATTTTCATAACAGCTTATGGAGAAGGACCATCAGAGCACAAAGAAAGACAGTCTCTGAGATGCAGCAGGACTTGAGCAATATGCACAAGCTAAGAAATAAAAATATGCCTCATCAGCATGAGAATGAAAATGAATGCTGATAATACTCAAAGGTCATCACCACCAGATCTCTGACTTCTTTATCAGAAAATAACAAAAATCCATTCCATACAATCAGACCAGGGAAGGCATAAATATTTATAGATGAGAGAGGCGTCAATGTGGACATGGTGGCAGGTGACAGAAGTCTGGATGGCTTGTGACTTTTAGGCAAGATCACCATCACCACCCTTGATTTTGGGGATACAGGCATCCAGGCTTGACAATAGCACTTAGGTGATATACAAGCATTTCTCTGCACCTAAAAATATGCGGATGCAAGTTCTGACTAACAGCAATAACTTACGGCTGCTGGTGTGACAGTGTTTAGGACATCACTAGGAGCCATGAATAATCCTGATGCTGCTGCTTCATTTATTACCTATAAATTTCATTTTGTAACTCTCACTCAACCATCACTGAATTTCTTCTGTTGCTCTCTATTGTCTTTGTAGCTTTCAGCTGGTGCATTTGGTCTTGGGGTTTTGTTTGCTTGTTTGTTTCCAGTGAGGCATATATAAAAAAGGGTCTACATCTCTAAATTTATGTGTACTCTTGAGGGTTCTTCTTTGACTTGGGTTCAATCTCTTCTGGCCAGTCTTATTGCTTGGACCAGTCTATAATGTGGTAATGGCCATCTGCAGTTTTGAGTAGCATTTGTGCTTACTGGTTAAGGCTGGAAGAGACTGCTTAAGTTTCTACCCTAATGTCACATTTGGTATAGACTACAGTTTAACCTGGAAACCTGGTGTTGAGTCCTATGACATGCAGGGGTGTGAACTGCATAGTATTTAATATTTTTAATATTCAATATTTTTTACAGCTGTATGTGTAAACAGAGGTGTGAACTGCATAATATTTAATATTTTTAATATTCATTATTTTTTACAGCTGTATGTGTAAACAGTGATAACAGAAGAACTTGGATGCCTTTCTTTCATTTTGTTTAAACTTGGGACTCCTGAAAATGATGAAGATTTAAGCCATTTCATTTTAGCTATTTCAGTAGTAGATATTTTAAAACTCTTTTAAAGTTTTATTTATTTAAAAGATGAAGAGGTTCAGTAGCAGAAATTAAGTTAACAGTGTTACAAATGCAAAGATTTACAAGCTGCTTTTGTTGCACACTGTCGCAGCCCCATTAAATGCAGCCAGGGAAAATCTTTTTAAGTAGACTTGAATTTGCACAGAGTGGAGAAATAAAGCACATGGAAGAAGGTATTTTGTTCTGTATTCTGGCTATAAATAGAAGAAAAGAATGCAGCCAGCAGCAAGTAAGAAGGATAATACATTATCCTCCTGCAATATAGGAGGGGAAAAGTTCTAGCAGAAAAATTTCCTCTTGTGTCTCCAGCTTGATCCTGGCTTGAGGGAAGATGTTTTAGAAAGCTTTTTCCAAGAGCAAAAAGATATTTATGTGTATATATACACTTAAAAAAAGTTACTGCGTTTCATTTCTGGAGAGTTATTCAGCCCAGATTTTGGCCTAATCCAGAATTCATTTTTAATTTACCTCGGAAGTTTTTTTCTCCACAAAAAAAAAACCAACAAGATTGCAGGAAATCTTCCTTTGGAACAAACAATACCATGTTTGAAATTGCTGCTTGCCTTGAAATTTTCTTCTACACAAAATCCTATTTTTTAAATCTACTTCATGACAGGTAAATAATACTAATTCAAGATACAATGTAATATTTCAGCTAGTTGTGGTATGATGTGAAGTGTTCTTATTAAGTCTAGTACAAACTTGCAAAAAATAATATTGCATCTCATTTGGACTCAATAGTTGCAGAGAATTAGCAGAATATTTTAAAATTTTGACTAAGGAAAAATTATTGGAATGATATAATGGCTTATGTAATGTTTCAGCTCAAAGTATTTCCTGCTTCTGGGTTTTTATTATGAACTGTTGACACCTTGAACAAGAAGGTTGATACATTTTCTGGTCCATCAAACAGTGCCCTCTTATAATCAATAAAAATGAAAGGATTACAAAAAACTACTAAATATAAAAGTATGCTAAGCCATACTAGAGACATACCTTCAGCTAGTGAATTATTCTCAAGCTTTTCTAACTCCTTTTCAGTGTTTCAATATCAGTATTGGCTTAATTTTGGCATACATTGGTAGTACTTTCTGATTCAGAGTTTCAGAACTGAGTTCCAGCCCATTTCTATGACTAGTACTGAGGTTACGTGTTCTTCTGTCTCTTCTCCTTCTGTTCCTTAAAAAGGAAGGTCAGAAGCCAGAATCTGTATAGACTGATTCAGAATTATTGATACATTTTACTTTTCAGTGTCAGGTAGCTGAGGATTGGATTAAGATTGCTGGTCAATATAGAAGAAAACAGAACATTCTGTATTGCATCAGTGGAGCACAAAAAACACATAATAACACAAAATGCAACTTGCAGCTGCTTTAAGGAACAAACAATATATAGCTCCATTTGGCTTCTCATAATTATTAAGATCTATGTCTAGAATTGGTGGAATTTATCAGAGCCACTGAGCCTTTGATGGACCTCAAGAAGCAGAAAACATACTGAAAACATGCCATGTTTATACTTATCTGCACCTTGTGCAGTGTGATTGAATTTTACCAAACTGACCATAAGAATAGGTGGTTCCCTTCAGTCATCTCCATTAACATCCAAACATCTTTTTTTCTTGCCTTCTTATGGTGGTTGCCTTTGAAAGCATAACTGCTGATATTTTATGTGAATGATTTGAAACTGTATTTCTTCTTCATCATTCTTTCATGCTTACTATTGGAGACAAGCACTGGGTTCATTCAATACAGCGTTGTTCATACTTGCAATGCATTTCTAAAGAAATATTTACCTTATGACATTTAGACTCAAGGCTGAGTTAGATTTGTTCTAGTTGATTTAAAGAACAGCATTGAGATAAATCTGTTTCAGTGCTATAAAGAATTGTACGAGCTTTCCAAGGGCCAAATACTGACATAGAAGTGCAATGGTGTGGTTTGGGTTTTTCTCGTTAAACAAGATACTTACCACTATTGCGAATTCTTTCTTCTAAAAGCACAGTATGTCCTGTAGGAAGT
>NW_008667928.1:6641-30547 GCF_000695815.1 Acanthisitta chloris
GGCTTCTACTGCTGAGCCCTTAAGCAAAGCAATCTGATCTTCATGATCCAGGGTTTGGAAACCTGGGGAGACATTAAAGATAAGTCAGGCAGCAACAGTAAAATTCCCCACTACTTTCTGTCCTGAAATTCTTGCACATGCAGTGCCACACATCTGTGTAACTTCGATGCTGGTCTCAGCAGGGTTGCCAAGTGCTGCAGAAATTGAAACCCAGATTCCAGAAAATGGCACAGATTTGAACCTCACCAATGAGGATTACATGTGTGTCCATGTTCATGGTACTTTTAGAGGACCATGCTAAGCAAAATCTAGTGGTGTAGCATAACAAATATCAAGAAATTTGTCTAGCCAGATGCTGCACCCTAGTATCTTCTGCCATGTTTCAACCAGAGTTCTCTGTATGCATCTCCCACCTCCATGCTGCTTTCGTCACCCTACATGCTCTGGTGGCAAAAATCAGCATTTATAGCATCTCATTTTACATATTTCACCTTGCCTTTGGATTATTAAACCATTTTACACGGAGGATTCCATCTGTACTTTAAATACGCATTTCTCTTTGAGTTACAATTCTCCTCCCTTCTTCCTCTCTTGCAAGCCAATATCCCAGTTAACATAAAAATATAGTTACCACTGTAGCAGTAGGCTTTGAAGTAAGCCTGTGACACACAGAGACAGGACCAGGAAAATAATGGTTTTGTACAGCTAAGTGTTACAATGCACATTCCTTAATTAAAAGGAACCTGTGCCATGCCCAACTCAGCTTGGGAGTTAAAAAAATACTAATGATAAACTCAGATTTTCTGTGCTTGACCATAAGTATTGGTGCAACTAACTAGGGAAAGTTCTTGTGTGGGACTCAAAATTCAGTGACTGTTATGACCTACAAGCATTGCTAGAAAGGCAGTAAAGGGCAGGAAGCAGAGTCTGACAAGTGTTAGTGGTATTTTAGAGGCAGAGTATTGGACATTGCAAAATATAGGACAAGAGGGCACAGACTCAAGCTCTGCCAGGAGACGTTTAGCTTGGATATTAGGAAGAGATTTTTTACTGAGAGGGTGATCAGGCATTGGAAAGGGCTGCCCAGGGAGGTGGTGGATTCACCATCCCTGGAGGTATTTAAGATAAGACTGGATGTGGCACTTAGTGCCATGGTCTAGTAATGACGGTAGGGTTGGACTCGATGATCTTTGAGGTTTCTTCCAACCCGGTTGATTCTATGATTCTATATGAAAATAGACGCATGATTCCATTTTTGAGCATTTTGTTTATCAATAGGTAAAGAGTGCGACATCTCAGAGTGACACAGTTTGAATTATTCAGCATATTATTCTTCCAAGCACAAAGCTCCTTTTCTATAGACAGTGTCTGAAGAATATGTCAGAGGATGAGGCATTTTTATATTGTCTTCTAAATATACACAATTACCAAATAGCAGCTGAAAAGTATGTAACCCTTGCAATAACAAAATTTGCCCCAACACACTGAAAATACCTGGTAGTTTTTTAGTGAATTCCACAAGAACCTGCACATGACTGGTAGCCATTTCTGTTAAAATCAGAAAATTTCCTTCAGCACTGAATTCCTCATTTAACTGTTAAAAAACCAAACCAAATAAAATCTGTTAATATTCATTGACATTCCATATTTCAGAGTATAAAATACAAGAATTATTAGACTGGACTGGGCAAGAGTTCCACCTAACACTGTAATTTGTCTCCAATGGTTGTCAAATCCAAGTATTTGGAAGGCAATATAAGAAGTAAAAGAAGTAGACAGTGTCTTTTCCTCTGGAATATCTGTCTCATGTTCAGTGTCATGTCTAGCAATCAATGATTTAGGCACTTTCTGAGCTAGAAGTTCTATATTTATCACAATATTTAACCAAAAGCCTCGCTATAAATTAATTTGTCTACTTCTTTTCAATATATTTTTTGTTTTGACCTTCTCAGTCTCCCATGGACATAAGTTCAAATTAATTATGGCTTATTCAGCCCTCCCCCTGCAAGTGTCTTCCTTTTAGTTTTCAAAGTTGTTGACTTAGGAACTAATTTTCTACAGTTGTTTTGGTTGTTTGTTTTGACTTTTTTTTAAAGATTGAACATGAAAGTTTTAAATCACATTTAAAATTACATTCACAAATTAAATGCAATACTCTTTTAAACCCTTTTATCCTCTTCTCTCTCTTTCCCAACCTTTTTCCATCCTACCATGAAAACGGTGAGTTCTTAAAGGAAACTGGAATTTCTAGAAGGTAGTGAGGAAAAGAAAAGAAGAGGAGATGAAAAAAAATCAAAACCCAGAAAATGCTGGAATTTGTGTTCAAAAAAAATTAAGTATTTTCAAGCTTCTAGGCTAGACTTTTTATAGAAAGGAAGCTTAACAGCAAGTCAAACTCAAATCACTGTCTATACTGACAATGCAAAAAATGAAGTTCCAATCAATAAAGGTTAGATATGAGCATAAAAGTGTTATTCTAGAGCTGGAAGCTTTTTCTTAGCATTTAAGTTTGATAAACAAAGATGTGGTCTGTTAATTCAATGGGAGAGATTCTGTCCCATGTGTAGAATACTTTAAGCTTTTACCCATAGTTTGCTCTACCACTTACTACCCCTACTTATGCTGGCTACAAATACTTTTTGCTGTGTATTCCTCAGCTTAATTATCTGCATCTCAAAAGTTAGTCAATCAGTATACTCACTAGTTTTTTTGACACCTCCTGTGGTATTTGTTGTTTACTGTATGAATCCATGATGTAATCAAGAAGGTTCTGCTGTTCTGGGGTAAATTCTACTTTCTCCTATACTGGCAAAAAAAAAAAAAAGCCCATCCTGAAATGCAGTCATAGAAATGATCTAACATCTCTTGCTTTAGGCGGAAGTTATACATCTATTTTTACACGTGGAGACCAAACAGGTAAGAGGTTTGCTTGGCATTGCGATTTCTATGGAAGTGTATAGAAGAGAAGCAAGTAATGCTTTTAAACTGAATGATTTTGTGTGGTTAATTACTAGAAAGAAAGAAATGTTTAGCAAATAACTATGTATGTTCAAGGTTTAATATCACACCTCACTGCATGTGATATACACCAGACATATGTACCAGGGAAAAAAGTACTGTATGGATTTTATAGAAGCTTTACAGAGTTTTGACTAAAAATATCAGAACTACATCTGTAGTCAAGGTACTTCCTTGACTTGGTGGAAGATGGAGTTTTAATTAATACAGACAGCTCCAAAGAGTTCGCAATACTCTATATTCATTGTATTAGACACATTTAACAAAAAACAAACATCATCAGTACTGTGCAAACTATTACAAGAATTCTCTTACCCTATATATTTTAGTTGTAGATGTTACTTGTTTCACATCATGGCCTTCATTATCTTCATTGACTGTCTGATCTGGGGGCTGTTTCACATTTTTCCGTAGCCTTTTTGACTTGCACTGTATCTCTGTTAACAGACCTAGAACACATAATCCAACAGATAGCAGTTGGATTTCTATATGCCTCAGGCCCTGAATAGGTAGATAAACATGCTAAATGAGTGCCCTTTACACTAACAAACCCACTTACCTGTGCAGATCATTTCCTGAACATGTCATTGTCTTTAGATGTGAGTCTAATGAGACATAAAGGTACACACTAATGAATAGTTTAGCCCAGACGGAGCTCAACTGCAGAGCAAAACTGTTGGTTCTGGTGATCCAGCATCCATATAGGAAACATGTCAGGGGTCTTGTTTGGAGCAGCTCTAATCTATTCTTACAGACAGAAAACCCATTAGTGATGGGAGTGTGCTGGAGTGTGCCTTTGGTTTAGTTTCATCCAAATGAAAACCCCTTCCTGTGCTCCAGGACCCAAACCAAAGTGCAGTAAATAGGAACAATTGGAGGACTGATATCAAAAGTGCGCTCCTCATCCAATCCAAAATAGCAATTGAGGTGCAGCTGTTATTTTTACACAAAGAGCACTGAAATTTTCTAAATCATTTAAGCAATATTATAACTGTTGTGCAAAATCTTTGCACAGAAAGCCCACTCAGAGGAGGGGACTCCAGAGCTTTAGCCATTACTGTGTCAAACAGCTGAAAATGCAGGCTCAGAAGTAACTCAGGCTGGGAAATGTACCTATAAAATGTATTTATTTAAAATGTTACCCAATTGGTTTTGTTATTTTTCTTTTCACTGTATTAGAGGACTGTATAAAGCTCTGGTTTTACTATGGAGTTTCACTTGCTGTAATGAAAGGATTTGTGCATTTGTGGTTTGGGGTTTTATTCGTTTGTTTGTTGGGGTTTTTATGTTCAAGATGACATTTCAGTACCTTGAACCAGTGAGCATCCTTGTGTGAATGCCATAAAAACTATCAATTTACTTGTGCTAACAAAAGAAAGGGACAATAGGTACCCTACACAACCTGTGAAAGACAGGCAGAAAGCACGAATGAAAATGTAAACAGCTAAGTATTCATCTAAAAATAAATGTATCAGCACAGGACTCCTTTCTTTCTCTCTTAGCTTTTTTTTTTCAAGTATCCTTCCCATTCTTCACCTTTGAAAATGCAGAGCAGGAAAAGAAGCTCATTCAGTGAGCATATGATGTGGAGGAAGATACCACGAAAACACTGAATTTCGTTGTGAATGTTTTTAATTTCCTGTTTAAGCCCTATATAAAATAACCTACCTGAACCACTGAGAGAAGAGGAAATTTACATGATTAAAATAAGACCTGCAAATAATACCTTGAAAGGAGGGAATAGGAACGATGGAGATAATAATTGGTATCAAGCCATGTAATTTGTGGTGCTGCACAGCACCATAGATTTCTTTTTCTAAATTATTCAGTGCATCCTTTGGTGGTATTAATAGGCTTGTGCTGTTTTCCACCAGCTTAGAATCTACTCTACTACCTTCCGAGGGAAAATTTTGTTTACATTTACCTTAAGCATTAAGACAGATTTTTCTCATGCTTTATGCTCGTGAGTATTACCTTGACATCTTATTCTAGCTCCATTTAAGTCAGGTGAAAAACTCATGTGTGAGACAGGACTTTACTTTTTACCTCAGAGATAGCTATGTTTTAATGAGTATTAAATTTCAGGAAGAGTGTCAGAACCTGAGTCTTTCCTAGGTAGATATTTCACCCAAGAAACTTACAGTTTAGATCAAAATGACAGCAAATGACTGAAACTGATGGGTAGTAATTTTGGTCTGTCTGTAGTTTGTGCATAAAGGGCAGGAGTAGGACTGTTGAGTAGTTGTGCCATAAATATTTATAATACTTTACCTCCTTGTTCAGAAGGAAAAAAGAATCCACAGACCTTGCAATTACAAATCTACAAAATGAGTAAGTGAAACAAAGTTCAAGGTAACCTTTTATTCCCTAGCCATATTTTTTCAAATAAATGCTCTATACTACTAGAAGCTTCATGTTTTACTGTCCTGGATTGCCTTGAACTAAAAGCAATTATACAACACACTCCTACTTAAAAGCCATTAAATAGTGCCTTGCCAAACATCCTCATTGCAGTGCATTAAAGCATGCTTATGGTTAAGTCATGAGCAACACAAGATACCCCATGTTTCCATTGCAGAGAGAGAGTCAGATGACAGTGGCACTCACTGGCTTTTATTTCACATGTGCCAGTCTGTGAAAATGATAGACCTGTTTAAAAGTTTCATGTAGTCCCAGTCAGTATTATTTACGCTGACCTCTTTTTTTTCAGCGATGGGTTGGATTTTTTGTCACCCTGAATCACTCGGTCTACTTTCAACCCTCAAAATTTTGGAACAATGGATCTGGGATCAGCTCCACGGGGGAGTCATTTTCCTCTGCCACACTGAGTGCTGTCATCACAGTGGTGGTGTCTGCTCATATATATTTATGTATTGCACGAGAATATGTCGTATCTCAGGATCTTTGCAGCCTGTTCAATTTGCAGAATGAAAGATTAATTACATTATGCTGGCAACACCTTCCAAATATTGATGGAGCTTATTGTTTCTCACAAAACCAACAGTTAATATAGCATCTTCTGATCAGATTGAAGGATAGAAATATATTAAAAATTCCAAGTATATTAATTTCCTGTATGAACCTAAATTGCTTTCACACATATGTGTATGCTAAAGTGATTGGAGCCATCAAGAAAAATAAATTGATAGTCCTATTCATGGAAGGCAGAAGAGCAGATGTTTACAGACTGTTTTCAGGAGCAAGCTTGCAAAAATAGTGGAATAACTTGAAAGGGAGTTTTAAACATGTTCAAAGTTGCACTCCAACAGCCCTGTTGTTCTAAGTTACACAGTTTGAAGCTCAATAAAGTTTATAAACTGTCAGACTGAATAGACTTTTTGCTTTAATATGAAGCATTATTAAAATCCATCACATTTGTTTCTGGAGACAGTTCTGTGTGCCTATATGCAAGACTGGAAAATCTATAGTGCCACAAGAAAAGCTAATGAGACTATAAAAAAGGGCTAGCCCTTAGCAGGCTTTGCCTGATTGCTGGGTGAGGTCTGGGAACAACCACTTGAGAAATTCACAGAAACTTCCTGCTAGCAAGAGTCCTAGTCTTTTCTTGAAAATGGCGTTGTTTGAGTGCCAAATTTTGAGCTTGGCTAGCAAGAACTTGACAGGGAGAGCCCCAGAAAGAGTAGGAAAGAGAAGCGTCAGGACTTTTCCTGCTTTGGCTTCCACAACACTGCAAACTCCTCACTCCTGGGGAGTCTCCCATAGAGTCACTTCCCCTGACTGCTTTTCCTTCCTGCTCAAGCAGACTAATAGCTGTCATCTAGTGCAGGGCAGCCCTACACCATTTTCTCAGCTCCTACCCCCTTGCATCCCTGACCACCAATGAAATCCTGTTGCTTATAAGTGCATTTCTCTTTTTTGGTGGGATTTGATGCACAGGAATGACATCATCTTTAATGCACCTTTTGCCTACCTGATGACATCTTTTATAACTTTATTATTAAAACCAGACTAATTAAGCAACTACAGTATTTGATGCACACATTGACCATACGATGCAAATACCTGTATACATACATTCAGCCAACATGCCCATTTGCTTGCATTTCCTTAGACGACACTCCTGGCATTTTCTCCTCATGTACATGTCCATCTCACAGTTGCCTCCATTTTTACACTTGTATACTGCATTTTTTGTGATGCTTCTTCTGAAGAATCCTGCACAACACAGTAGTGACATAGATGAAAGAAAGCACTCAAAGAAACAAAGTCATCAAGTTGAAGAGCACTTCTATCTGCACCGGATTTTCTGAATGACCCATGTTCTGCCACACCGCAAGCTTCTTTCAGTGCCTGGATGACTACACTCTTGATATTTGTATTGACAATAGTCTCAAAGTTGTACAATTTAATAAATGAACATGATAAATCATGAGCCCAAACATTAGCCCAAAGTAAGGTCCAGGAATTATGAATGTTGGGAAAACTCAGACCCAAATCTGAAACCTGCCAGGAGCAGTCTGAGCACCAGCACTAGAGCAGTAGGGTGATGTCATACAAATAGCCAGTAAAAAAATATATAAGTCTGTTAAGTCTCTTGAGGCATAGGATGTGCAGAGACTTGAGTAACTCATCATGCTTCCCCTGGGTCCTGGGAGCAATAGAAGCTCCACATACTGGTCTGCTCACCCACCACCAAGTAATAATAAGGAAGCTGCATTATATCTGCCTATTGTATATGTGGCCTCCTCCCCTGTCTACAAGATACTCCAGCCTTATTCATTAAATACTGTCCACTTGATGAGTTAAGCAGTCACCTAATTTCACATGCATGGGCAGTTCTACTGGTATCATCACTGAATACACTTCAAAATTGCACATTGGTAACTCCTAACAGCAACTGATACAAGAAACTGAGAGGACCTTTCTTCAGTCTCTCCAAATATTCTGTTTGGCTGCTGCCTAGCACATCTCCGAGAGTGGCACTGTGAGCAAAATGTGGGGTGCTCAAGATATTAAATGCAATTGAATAAAAGAGTCATCACACAAAGCATCAGAATCTTTGCTGCTGTTTCTTGAATTTTCAACGCAACTCACTAGTCACAATCTTTTTACACTGTCCTTCACATGGCAGAGATTATTTTGCATCAGCTACAGAGGGAATCAGTTTTCCTCCCCATCTGAGGGCAGGTTCCTGAAATAAATTCCTGGGAGCTTCTGCTGACATATCAGTGCTTTATACTGTGTTTCAAACTAATACTCTGTGTAAATTTACATTAACCAGAGCTATCAAAAAAAAAAGCTTTTGCTTTCTTATCACCACTGGCTTGCACAATAAACCCATCGTTTTCCAGCCTGGCACTTTGATGCACTGAGAGAGAGGCACCAGATAAGACTCAGTATTCCATAGTCAAATCATAGAGCAAATTTAGATGTGAACTTGAAAGATTTGTCTATGTGTTTGCAGAATATATTCAGCTACGTTACTGTCCCACTGAATCTAAGCAAGATAATACATGATGTGACAGTTTTGCCATCGTCAGATGACAATTTCCCAGATTTGGCTCATGTTTTTTAGTTGTATAATCTCTTCCAAGCACCAATGTGTAGCAACTAGTAAAACAATTCCACTACCTGGTCACAAAAAACCTGGCATTTCTCTGAATCTGGAGTAATTCCTGCCTGAAATCTCTTCCATGCTGTCTGTTTTATTCGCTGCTTTTTAAATAAATACAGTTGACTGGCATCAATCTCTTTTGAAATGCAGATTGCTTAGAACCTCCAGCAGCCCCAGGCATTATTTTTATTCATCATTCACGTGGTTTTAATACGTTACCATTTACTGGTCAGGGAAGGAAGAAAAAGGCTGGGATTTAAGCTGTAGGTTCTCACTGTCAGTTAAAATTAACTGCATCGGCTTTATATAATTTTTGAATTTTGTCAACTATAAGTCCTGTAATTTATGGCATATTATTTAGCAGTAAATGTTGAAAAGCTCTGTACAAATATTTATTACATTCTAAGGCTGATTGATGACACTATCACTCAACCTATCCACAAGGTGTACATTTGCTTCTTCATTGACAACAAAGAATAAGAGCAGGTAAATGAATGTTTTCAGATATGCAAGACTGTGAAAGAAGAATGTAAAAATATGGATGCAAAAGCTAGGAACCGACAAAATTCAAGCAGTCAAATATTTTGTCTTAAAAACAAAGGTTTTGAAAAAGTGAACTGAGAGGAAATGAAAAGCAAAATCTTTTTTTTTGCAAAAATACTTTTAACCCTACTATTGCTACAGTTTTATCATGACGTAGTGACTCATGAAATCATTGTCTTCTAGAACAGACTTCTTCATTGTTAATTTTGAAATTAGTTTTTGGTATGAATGAAATTTATATATATATTACTCACTACTAATTCAAAATTAACTTAAACCACCTGAAATACTTTATGTGTGACTTCCTATCAGAGCAAGAGTTTTACTCAAATTTAAAGGTAAGTCAAAAATGGCATACATTAAACTAACGAAGGTTTAGCAACCCCAAAAGCTGAAGGTTTTTCTGGCACAGTCTAACTTTTATCTGATCTTGCTAAATTACAAAAAGCTCATGTTGGCTGGAAACATTGTATTTGCTTTGTTCTCTTAGCTAGTCATGAATATGATTAATTATGATAGAGCTGCTCCAGTGTTACTGATGCAGATTTTTTTCTTATGGAAATTATCAAAGTTGAAGAAGGACAACTGTAAAAAGTGTAGATGAAAACTTTGGAAATATCTGTTTTCCATCCTGATTGGTTTTCAATTTAAAAGTTTTTGAAGTTCACAATTGCCAACAAGCACCAGCTGCTCGCTGTCAGACTGCAAAGACACCTTCTGACATTGCTTCCCCACGTGCCCATGTGGTGGGTGTTAGTGTGAGGGGAAGATTAAAGCAGGACAATTCTTTTCAAGAAGAATTCCCAGTCTGGCATGAGAGACATCAAGCAGTACAGGAGTGGTTTGAATAATGCAAACACCCGTATTATAAGCCTGCATAGAGGGAAAGCACAACTAGCCTTTCAAAGAATCATAGAATGGTTTGGGTTGGAAGGGACCTTAGAGATGGAGACCTTTTCTTTCAGTAAAACTTATTTTGTGGCTTTATTAAACAAGCACAACACTATGTCATAATTGCTCTGCAACATCTGGAAATGGGCCTTAAAACACAATATCACTACACAGGCAGAGGCTATACCAAAATGTCTTTAATGTCTGTCTGCAAAGGCTGTCTCAGAAATGGCCTCTACAGCAGCAGGTTTAAGTACAGCATGTTGCTCCATGTACTGTAGCAATGCCTGAACTGCCTCATTCTTTATGAACCACAAGCGTGATGCTCTTATATTTAATCAAGGCAATATTTTTAAAGTGATATATTAGAAGTGAGACAAACCTCAAGGAAGTTTTTTTTTGTTTTTTTTTTTTTTATATTACCACAGCTAAATGTTGTATGAGGGCAAATATTCTATATATTCTGCTTTTGCAGAATATGCAAAATATTAATGAAATAGTTTATACATATTTGTTAATGGATGATAATACATTTTAAAAAATAACAGTGTATACTCCTGCCAATATGTTCAGATTAATATTCTCATGAGGGACAGTAAATAAGATCTCAATATTGTTCCTTCCACCCAAGAAAGAAAACGAAAAAGAATGGAAGGTGTTGCTGAATTCATTATCCAAGAAAGAAATTTTAAAAACCTAAATTAACATATTCATCACAGAAGACTGAATCCCATAAAAATATGCGCAAAGCTTTTCCTTTGAATAACATCCACAGCATCAATGGAGCAGGGATGCTGCAAGGTGAGCATTAGTCCTGCAGAAAAGGGATCTGTGTATTATTCTGGACACACATTAAGTGTGAATTAACAATCTTGTTGCCAAAAAGAAGGGTGCAAGACACAGCCAAGTGAGGCAGTCCTTCTCCTGCACTGATAATAGCACAACTGAAGTACTGAGTCTAATTTTGGTTCCCATGCTATGAAGGTAACACACACCCACGTGAAAAATTCCAAGATACACAAGAATGACCAGAGGTCTAGAAAACATAGTATCTGCTTTACCTTGTCAAACAGAATTACTGTCCTCAGCATATCTTTTTTACTGAATCAGCTGGTACTTTAATCGCCTCTAAAGTTTATTGTAGAAACAGAATGCACTACCTTTGAATAAATCAGCTTTTACTGTGTTTGATCAAGGGTACTATTCTTCATAATTGATGTTGCAGTCATGAAACAGAACAAAAACATAAAATAGATTATCCCAATAAAGCAGTAAAATTATGGTTACATAGAGTGATTCAAACTGAATTAGTAGGGAGGTACACACGTATTTCCTTCCACCATAGGTTTTAGTCTGAATGTTTACCTGGTGGTTTTAACCTCTCTCCTAGAAACACTCTTTTCAAATTTCAAAGTTTGTAATTCTAAGTCTTTGAAAAGTTGCTAAGACATTTAATATTGAAGTTAATAAACAGTAGGCATAGCTGGCTAATAATTAATGTATCATTACTTGGAAACTTCACATCAAGATTTAGTTTAGTCTAATTTATAATGACAGCATTCATATGAGTTAATTCATAGTTTTTGACTTGGAGACTATTCACAGAGACAGCAGAAAGAATCTTATTTATGAGAATTATTGAGAAAAACTATGTGACCCTTGACTATATCCATGTTTAGAGTAGTTGACTAGTGTGGTCTGTTGTTTCCTCACAGATGAATTTGTGATAGATAAAGCAAGAGTCCCAAATTACTTCAAGATCCACTCTCTGAGACAGTGAGTTGGTTCCACATTAACATATTTTAGTGTTTCAGTGATGTCCATGCTTTAGTCTTTATCCATAGAACAGAAATGATAATTAAATTTTTCTTCACAGAACAGAATGAAAAAGTGGGGCATTATTTTTCTGGCTGTAGTGTACCTCAACCCTGTCATAGAATAATGGTCTTCCAGCATAATAGTTATTCCATTGCCATAATCTTTTACCCCTCTCTGCTAAAATAACTGACAATCATGTTTCCAATTATGGCAATGATTTTTGATACCCCATTTACCCTGGCACCAACATGTGAATACTGTTTTCCTAAGAAGCAAGATATTTATCCCACAGATACCACCTGCTTGCTGAAGAAGCTCCCTTCCTAGAGATAGAGCTATCCATCCTTCCATTTCACAAACCTGAAGGCACCCACCATACCCTTTGAGAGCTGGGGGAAAGAGAGTCTCTGGGAACAGCCTGCAGGTGGGGGCTGACAGTTTTCACTTCCTTTCAATGTGCACTACAGGAGGCACTTGGGCTGGTCTTACAGCTAATTTATAGGACAGCCTAGGACTGAAATCCCAGGAGCCTCCATGGGTTTGGCTCCATCCATGGGCAGAGATTGGCACGAACAGCTTCCATAGATAGCAAAGCCAGACTGCCATGCTACACATAGAAGCTTCTTTTCAGTTTACCAAGAGCTAATGGTGCTCAAGAGCCACAGGTTGACCTAGTGTGCTGTATAATCACAGGCCAATGGTAGAAGACACTACCAATCTGTCTTAGGGAAAATACAGACTAGAGTACACCAGATCCAAATGTAAATCTCTAAAATGTTTAATGACTCAGATAAAATTAACAAGAAAGAAAAAATACTAAGAAAGTGCTGTGCTTGTTAGATGAATTGCATTCTGTAATTGATTTCATCCTACCTTTGCATCCTTCACAAGTAAGGGCATTGTAGTGGTACCCAGAGGCTTTGTCACCACAGACCACACAGAGCTCTTCTCCTTTCACTCTTCCTGTGGAGTGACCAAGTCTAGGCTTTTTGGCTGCAGGGATATCCATTATCTCTGTCTCCCTCGTAAAAAAGGTATCGGAGGGTAATCTCCTGAGTTCGTACATCCCGGGGGAATACCATTCCTCATGCTGTGGAGGGTAGAAGCCTAGGTTGGAGTAATAAGGCGGTGATGAAATCTGAGGTTGAACTTGGGGAAATGGCACACTGTTGTACTGTGTGTAAGGTGACACATCTGCCTCTTGCACTGGAGAGCTCATTGGTTCTGAAAGGACACCTGGAAAATAATAATAATGCAAACTCAATTTCTATTATGACCATGAAACAGTAGTTATCAGAAAAGTTTCCACTTCCAGACATCTGTCTCAAAAAACAGGCACAAAGATTGCTTTATCTGAGCTCAGATTTGCTGTGGACCTGGTCCTACACAAATACACTGCAAGATATTTTGAAAATAAATTAGTCATTCTCAGTCACTCCTTTATCATGGCTGGAAATGTCTGGCATTGGCACTTACATAAAATAAATCTTGAAAAATACCATGCAGGTAATCGTATAATAGTTCAGTTTACAAGAGCGAGCAATCCACAACACAACATGAAAAAAAATCCTTCAAAAAGAGCCTGAAGGTGGAAAGTAGGCTACCATGAAGAAACAGGGAAGATATTCCTAATATAAGTAGTGAAATGCAAACTTCTCACCATCCAGCTTCCAGTGGCCACCCAGCTAGCCTCTGTAGCCTGGTCCCCAGTCCCTACAAGCCTGTGCCATGCAGTGCAGTTGTGCAGTTCTCATAGAAAGCACCTCAGTAAGCCAGCATTTGTCACCTCTGAGCCAACAACAGACCTGGCAGTGGTACAAGGAGTGACAGCCTTTCCTGTCAGGAATGAACACAGTATCTGGAGGCTACCTTAACTTTGCTCATTAAATAGCATTTTAAAAATGGCAAACAACTTAAGTCCCTTTGGTGTTTTTTTTCTGTACCACATGCACAACAACATCTAGCAGACCCTGGATGGTGATGTCAAAATCAAGTGCATGTCAAACAGCTGAAAAGTGGAATTTAAAAGTGATTTGCAAACTACTTCATATCTTCTGTTGGAGAGAGCCACATCTTGCTGTTTCATTAAAACACTGACATGATTCCTTCAGTGGTTCCAAGAAGAGAATCAGAGAAAAATAGTGTATATTTCTATGAAGATGGCCAGTCCACTTTTATTGGAGTTAACAGCAGTATTTACCAGGAAACCACAGATTAATGGCCATTGTTGACCATCACTTAACAGCACTTCAGAAGAACTCCAAAAACGGTTTTGCTGACATAAAATTGGCCCTGGGCAAGCATCCTTCACTTCTGGGGAATCAGAAACAATGAAGAAATGCTAACAGTTAAGATGAAGAAACATCTGTAATGACAACAAGAAGTAAAATCTATAGCAGTGGGATCCTTCCCTCTCCTTTGTCTCACTTCAATTAGTACCAGAAACTAACCTTTTCATTTCACCTACTTTTTCACTTTCAAGGTCTCGTGCTCTTGCTCTGCAACCTTCTGCCCTTCCTGCTTTACCATGCTGCAGAAGCCACGCGAGTGTTTTGGATTTGTGTGGTCACTGCATTGTCAAAAAAACATCTTTGACAATAGCAGATATTGAAGTCTCATTTCTGGAAAAATATGGCACAAAATAGAATGAAAATAATGGTGCCATTTATTATTTACAAGTAGTTTAATTATGGTTGCATTTGGTTGCTCTGGAAGAGGCCAGGGCCCAAAGTACTACACTGGCAGAAGCAGAGTAACAGAAGGCACTCCCCAAACCCAAG
The DNA here is from genome assembly GCF_000695815.1 of Acanthisitta chloris. Classification (NCBI taxonomy): domain Eukaryota; kingdom Metazoa; phylum Chordata; class Aves; order Passeriformes; family Acanthisittidae; genus Acanthisitta; species Acanthisitta chloris. The sequence goes on from NW_008667928.1 coordinate 21,267, forward strand.
TTTATGCAATTTAAACGAACAGCACAGACATACAGAGGCAATCTGGGAACTCTGTGAAAGAGCCTGGAAGTTAAAATGCAGCTTAATGCAGCAAATGCAAACTGTCACTGCTACCCACCAGCCACAGTAGTGACAAAACACATAAAGGGTGAGAACAACAATGGCTTGATGTACAGTATATGTTTAATGAGTGGGTGGTTTTTCACAGAGTCACAAAATACTCAGATTTGGAAAGGACACACAGGATCATCAAGTCCAACTCTTGTCCCTGCACTGGACATTCCCAAGAATCACACTGTGTGCCTGAAAGCATTGTCTAAATGCTTCTTGAACTCTGTCAGACTTGGGTCTGTGGCCACTTCACCGGGAAGCCTGTTCCAGCCACCCTCTGGATGAAGAGCCTTTTTCTAATATCTAACTTAACCCTATCCTGACACAACTTCAGGCCATTCACTTGGATCCTATCACTGGTTGCCAAAAAGAAGAGGTCAATGCTGCCCCTTCACTTCCCTTCGTGAGGCCTCTCCTCAGTCTTCTTTTCTCCAGGCTGAACAGACGAAGTCACCTCATTCACTCCTCATATGGCTTCCCCTCAAGGCCTTTCACCATCTTCTTTGCCTCCTTTGGATGCTCTCTAATAACTTTTTTTTTTTTATATATATTGTGGCACCCAAAACGGCACACAGTATTTAAGGTGAAGCTGCACCAGTGCAGAGTAGGGTGAGGCATTCACATCCCTTGCCTGGCTGGCAGTGCCTTGCCTGATGCACCTCAGGACATGCTGTCCCTCCTGGCTGCCAGGGCACACTGTTGACTCATATTCAACTCGCTATCAATGAGGACTCCCAGGTCCCTTTCCATGGCACTGCTTTCCAGCGTCTCATTCCCCAGTCTGTACGTTCATCCAGGATTGCCCCATTCCAGGTGCAGTCTTTCTTTAATTATATTTACCATATGTTGTCTGCTGCTCATTAAGACTAGCCAAGGTACTTCAGGTACAAAACCTGGTGTTAATTGTGGGATAGACAATCATTCAATCTCTCTCTGAAAAGAATCCATTCACCATGGAAAACAAATTGCCATTTGCTAGTTAGTAATTACTTAGTTGTTCGCATTTGCTAAAGGAAAGTGAGACAATCCCAAAATGAAGAAACTTTTTTTTTAACTTCATGTTATCCACAGAAAATGCCACAAATGCTGTATACCAGCCTCCCAAACTGCTTAAGCCTCTGAAAGAGCAAGAAGGGAAGGCAACATGCTTTCCACAGCAAAAATCTCAGGGCTGATTAAAAAAACTCAGAACAGCTAATGAACTGCGGCACATCCTGAAACGATATTTGGTGTTGATTTAAACCACTGTGGAACCATTTGGGTTATGGATACATTTAGAAAAATCTTCACAGCCATTAATCCTATTCTGCTTCCAAAGGAAACAAAAAATGAGTCTTAATGCATGAAGTTAAATATAGGGAAAACCAAAGCACCTATATCACCTTCTTTTTCCTTCTGTATCAGACACATAGTTAAATAATTTTTTTGGTTTGCTTTTGGTTTGTTTTAAGTAGACCTGAATGTGATGTACCTGTAGACCTGCACATGAGACTCTAGACCAAGTAGTTTCTTATTACAAAACAAAAGTAATCTTATCTTGCCAAGCAGAATGTGCATAAGCTTTTCTCCACATATATATTAGTAGAAGTCTAGGATGGACTGGTATCATGCAGCTAAAGCTTGAGCAGCCCAATAAAATCATTGGAGTTGCAGTAGTACAAGCAGTGAAAGTGAAATCAGAAATGAGCTCACTGGACTACAGCGACATTTTATACTTGTGTGGTCTTAACTACTTGGAAATATTTATATGGTTTTTTCCTTTAGGAAGCATACCTATTACATTTTTGAGGAAAGACTACTTAAACACACACAAATGTGCTGCTACTTACAGCTGTCGATCTTTTAGATTATGCTTTGCAACTAAAAATATGAAAAGCTTTTTAATAACAAAGAGAAAACTTCACATGGATGTGATAATTGTTTTTCAAATATTTTTTCCAGTTGCAGCTGAAGCTCATTGAAGAGTTTTGCTTTTGTTACTTTAAATTTTACACACAATGTTTTAAATGAGACTTGAAAAAAAAAATTTGACTTAGGCTTAACCACTTGTAGAAATTATAGGAAATTTTCCTTGTATGAACCGAAGAAAGAGTTTTCAGTTTGCAGAATTATACTGAGGTTACGTGTAGACTAAAGGTGGTTTTATGCAGAATATTACAGAAATTATAATGAGATAATATTTTTAATGTAAAAGTTATTGTTCCACTAATATAAAGCTAATTGAAGAGAATAAATTTCTAAGCAGGTTTAGAATATGAACCTCTGGCTCTCCTTTGATATTCAGGAAGCAACATAAAGAAATAGTAAGATTCAGGATTAAGTAATTTGAAAACCAAGGCATAACCATTAACAAAATCCAGATCTAATTCCAAACAAATTATTCCCATATCTTTTAACAGTCACTTGGTTTAAAGAACCTTCTAACATACTACAATTTAAAGGAAGAGTGCAAGAATAGATGGCAAAAACATCCAAGGGAGAACACGGCAATATCCTACCTTAGACTCTGTTCAGTCTGATCATTTCCTGAAGAAAAGTACTCTTTCAGGTGCCTAGTCCTCCTTTTCCTCTATTTTTCTCCCTGCCTAAAGACTTAGTATAAATACAACTTCTTAATTCTGCTTTGTCTGTATCCTGTTGAATTCTTTACTGTGAGAACTTTCTTTAAGATCAGAAAGGAGTGACACAGACCAGAGGTTATATAGTTTACTGATTAACTTCATTATGGAGAAACTTGTTTGTAAATGTCTGAAACAATGTCTGTTCCCAGTGTGGATTTACCCGGATAAAATTGGGTTAGTATTCAAGGGGATGCCTCCAAGTAGCCTAGCCATTGTAATTTTGTACCTTTTGTGATTTAGTTGCAACAAAATATATTATCACTAAATATTTGGTAAGGTCAGGTGATTTTGTGCAATAGATTAACCACATCAACATCACAGGCAGCACATTTTAGCTGACTGGATTAACAGATTTTTTTTTAAACACAGAAATACTACATTCTCAAATAAAGGCCAAAGTGTTCAGACCATACTGGGAACATCTGTATGACAAGATAGAATGGTTTGGGTTGGAAGAGACCTTAAATATCAGCTAGTTCCAAACCCCTTGCCATGGGCAGGGACACTTTCCTCTTGACCAGGTTGCTCATAGCCCCATTCAATCTGTCCTCATTAAATTTTTTTCTCAGCTTGCCACTCTGTTTGGTTTGGCTCTCTTCACAATTATTATATATACGTGATTTTCCATTTTAATTTGTGTTGGCTTGTTTCCTTCTGATTTGGGGGTCAGATATGGGCCTAATTATCTTCTCTGCAGGGATGAAGCCAGATGTTTCATCATCTGCCAGGTGCTGCTAAAGACAGGTAGTTATTTAACATATCTTATGATCTTGAAGCTGTTTAATCAGTTTGGACACTTGATCCTATTGTTTTGTTTTGTTTTGTTTTTTTAAAAAAGCATAACCAGAACAAATGCAGATTTGTCTAAAGGAGTCAGACTTTTAAGCTCATCTTAGGCACTGTTCTATGCCTACAGCAATTTTCAAAGGCATTTTGCTGTTCTTATATTGGCAAGTTAAAATTATTCTTCCTTGTCCATTTCGACGAAGCTTCAAAGAGCCTTCATTCACCAAGAAAACTTCTTTGTCAGCTAAGGACATGTACAATGAGGGTGGCATTTCTTGTCTTGTTATATTTTAATGTCATATTACAAGAAAACTTTTTCAGGCCATCAAAAAGTATTTTAAAATAGGTCTTCATTCAAATTAAGCATATAATAGTACCAAATTGACTTTTCAGGTTCTTAACAATAATTCCACTTGTGATATCTGAAGTTTCACACTTAATAACTTGCATTCTAATAACTTCCAGATAATATGCTTTCACAGAAAATAGAATTTTAGAGGCCTTCTACTTACTTATCATAGAAATGAGTCAAAAGCTATGTATGTTTCAGGTGGCATATGAACATATAAGCTTGCCCTCTACATTTAAGATATGAAGGACAGATTTTTGGTGTTTGAAAAAACCAGAGTTTTCAAAGGAGACCAGGATTTCAGTCCTAAATTACAGAGATTCAAAAATGCAAGTTGGTAGGTGTGTCACTTTCTCTTAGTTCAGGATATGAAACTAGACCAGTCTTCACATAGATGGCTCTGTTCAGCCTAATGAGGCTTGTGAAATGCAAACAGGATTTGACTGAGGTAGGAAAGTATCTTAATAGGTCAGGTCTTATGGAGACCCTCTGGGATTTCTTGTCATCAAGAGTCCCTTTGCTTCACTGGGAAAACCAGAGCTGCAAGAAAGATAAAGTTGTTCTTGCATGCAGATGCTATAAAGGATGTATCATTTTATGTATTTGGTTTTGGCCTCTTCTTTAGAGAGATATTTTCTGTAAAGAGATCTAGACTGTTTCAAAGTCACCTGAGTAGTAAGCTAGAAGAAGAGAAGCAGTTTTCCAGGAAGACAGGATAGAAGGGAAGGACCCTCAAACTTCTTCCTTATTTGCATTTTGAGTCTCTTTTTCCAGGGACTCATAACTGCAGAATTGCAAAACTATAGTTAAAACACAATCCAAAGACTACTGAAAGGCAGGAAACCTTTAGGTTTTTTTTTTTTTTTTTTCTGAAAGGCAGGAAACCTTTAGCTTCTTTTTTTTTTTCTTTAAGCTCTTCCAAAACCTGCTGCAACTAGAAATCTTGAGGCTAAGTATGTAAAGTGCCCTGGAATTACCATGATGATGAGACTCACAGCACAAGCAGCTTACAGTTGACAACATTTCTTTTGAAAAACCTGGTGCTAATGTTTGGAGATGCACTTAGATATGGTTTTGAAGGTCTAAGAACACTCTCCGTGTAGACTGAGTGAAGCATAATGAAAAGACAATATATTTCCAAGGTTTTTTACAGAATGTGAGCATGCATCTTTAAAGAAAAGGAGGCTGGTTTGTGTAAAGGTTGATGTTTGTAAGCCAGCGATTTTAAACTTTTTGTGTGCTATAATGTGCAAGAAGTCCTGAGAGAAATGTATATTCTAAGGGGTATCTGAAAGAAAAGCTTTCTTTCTGTTTCCTTGGGTTCAACAAGTTGCTTCCTGCCAAAACTAAATATATATATAAATAAAAAGCAAGTAGTTTACAAATATCAAGTTGAGAGGCAAAATAGTTTCCTACAAGCCTTTTGAAGAGATGAAGTCATATTTTCACAATGAATAACTTTCTCTGTGGACTCAGCTGCATATTATTTCTGATGGGCTGTTTTTCCAAGTTATAGAAGCAACAAAAGACACTACATTAGAGTGACATCCTACAAAACAAAAGTCAGCTTAGTTGACACACAGCAGGAGTTCTGTGTCTCCTTCCTAATGGGACCCCTGATTCAACCCCTTAATACATTATTTTTTTCTGCTACAGAAATGTCTGTTTGAATTAATTTTCATTGTGCTAAGCTCTGAACACCTATAATGGGAGACAATCCCTCGACTGAAGACGTCACAACTTCTGAGTAAGATTTCCCTGTGCAGGGAAAGTATTAACATTAACATGCTTCCTTGTACTTTCAAGCTACATGTTCATTACTCCTTAAAAATAATGAAATAATTACTGAAAAAGTAGAAATTGAGAGGAAGTCTTCTTAACAAAATCTCAAGTAGTTCAGTTATGCAGGACTTTTTAAATGATAACTGGATATAAAATTTGGCACCCTAGAGTTGAACATATTTCTTCTCTTTGTATGTCATGGCCTGACATTGGAATCTACAGGTAGCAAAGAAGTGTCTTAGCTATTTATATACACATTTTTAAGAAATTTGCATTTTAACAAATGCAAAACCATTTCTCCCACCAAATCCCAACACACAGAGGGTAAAACCAGTAACACACAATAATGGAATGGGTTCTGCTCATCATTAGTAATGAAGCTTTTGTTTAGCTGTATGGAGCCAGGACCCTATGTGTTAGAGTCCTTCCATGCCCCAGCCACTATTCCTGTTTCAGACAGATGAAACTGGAATATTTTCAATTTTTCTAACACTCAAAAAGACAGAATTCTGGTCTTATTTGGACTGGAAACTTCTGAAGCATAGCAGCATTCTGCAGGGGTCTGTACTGTGTGTGTGCCCCACCATGCATCATGTTACTCAATGAAGGAGCCCCTCTGCTGCCAAAAGAAAGGCTATAAAATGTATTATACTTTTTACCTCTTAGCAGTACATATATCAGGAGACAGCTTCTCCATGCTTATAAAATATTGACCAAGGATTTTTCCTTCGTTAACGAACTCATGCTTAGCCTTGAAAAATTCAGTGGAACTGGCACAAGGAGTATTTTCCAGCCTGCTTTATAAATTTTCTTTTGCATTGAAAATAATCGCATAAGTTTTTAATGGTCTGAATAAGACAACTATTTTAATTTAGGTGAAATTACTTTCATAAATTTGCATAATATGGCAATGCAAATACATTGCAGTCTGATTTTATTACAAATTAACTGGAAATATATCTGCTCAGCTTGATTTAAATGACTTGCATGAAGGTAACATCCAGCCAACATACAAAGGTTTGCCTTTGCCAAATGCTTTCTAGTATTAGAAGTGCTACAAAAACAACCTACAGGCCCTGCTATAACCTGTGATGAGAGCAATAGTGTGCAGGATTGCATTAACACCACAGACCCATTGTTTGTTATTCCTTTCATAAGTATTGAAGATTCAAGAAGGTTGGCACATGTCAGCCACATGTCCTTGACTTGAAATTTCAGTGCATTTTCTTCTAGGTTTCTGAGTAAAGGACAGCTTGCTATTTCAACCTAATTTGGGGACTTACCAAACAAATGAGGGCCTTCAGCAAGAGGAAATCCATCAGCAGTCTAATTTGAGGACTTACCAAACAAATGAGGACCTTCAGCAAGAGGAAATCCATCAGCAGTGGCTAGCTGATGATGTCCTATTAAATTCATTTCAGATCCCATTTATTCTTCAGTTCAGGAGGAATATGCTGATTAAAAAAATAGGTTGAAAGGAGACCCTGAAACATATAAAGCAGAAAGAATACTTAAAACAAGATAACTAACTTTTGTGTACCTAGTGTAAGGCAGGATTCAGAAGGTTGTTTCAATATTTGCTGTAGCAAACATTGGCTTGAAGTCACAATACCTAATTCAGCCTCTAAATAGAATGCTGCATCCAGCTTGTTTGCTTTTTACTTGCTGTGGTATATTTTATTTGCCATCCTTCTACTGTTCCTTTTAAACTAATGACAGTTTATGCTCAACCTTATTCAAATATTCACAGACTAAAGCACTGGCCTGGCCTGCTGAGGGCATGCTGCCCAGCCCCACTTCCAGGGAATACCAATTGTTTCCATTATTTTTCCATCGCTCTTTCATCATTTTATTGCTTTCACTTACTGAAAAAGTGTAAGCTTATGGTTAGATCAGAGTAAGACAGCCAAGAAACCTGAGTTTAATTTCCAGTGACAGGTTCTTTATCTTGCCTTCAGTAATTACTGTCTGAAGAAGATAAATGGTGGCAAATACAGAAAGCAAAAGCCTTCCTCTAATAACTAGACTCATCTCCCTACCTCCTCTGTGGTCTCAAGCAGCTGTAGAGCTCTCACTTGGGGAGGTAGGGAGATGCTTGTGTCCAGTCACTGACATGCTTTCCTAGCAGGTCAGGTGGAGCAGATTTCCTCTGTTAAGGCTGGCATTGGTACCGTACTCAGGCCATCTCCATCCCGCTCCAAATGCCAGGCTATAAAAAAAGAGGCAAGAGACCTGCCACTGCCTTCTACTTGAGCAGAAGCTAGAGCTAGACCAGCACTGCATCCAGGAGGAAGGAATGGAAGATGCTCTCTTGCCCAGGTCTGCCTCATTGGGTGGAGTGGGGCAAGTCCAGATTGTATTTGGGGCAGGACCATCAGCAACAGAAGAACATGCAGCTCAAACAACAAGATGTCTCGAGGGCTTGTACAAACACCAAGAGGATTCTGCATAAAGTTGACAAATCTGTTTTGCTTGGTTTTATAGTCTTAATTCTTTATTTGGTTTTATTCCCGTGGGACTGTCCCTGGGACTGCATTTCCACTCACTGAGAGTTATGGCCCAGTCTGCTTCCCAGTGAGGGCTCAGAATGTTTCTCAAGCAGAAATTAAGTCATCTGAGAAAAACGTGAATGCCACAGGAGGCCCCAGAGCTGAGCAGACTGGGAAGTAGCCTGTGAGAGTGGCAAGCACACTCTCTAATTATATTCAGATTTGTCTGTAAGGATTCATTAAGTTCTTTTTAAATATAAACAAAGGCCCTCTAATTAGACAGATGCATTTTAAATATCTGCCCACAGATAATTTGAAGTTTACTCAGTAATGTCAAAAGCTTCTTGTATCACAGACCAGATAGGGCTCTTATGGCAAGTAACATATAAACATACAGCGTCAAATCTAGTGCAGAAACAGTTTTGCAACAGCAAAAAAAAAGAAAAAAGCCCATGCATCTTGGGATGGGGGTTGGCAACTAGCCCAGCTACCCGCATAGGTCCACGTTTACTTCCAACCATTTTACTGCCTTGCTAGCACATTTGCCAGGTAAGGTATCTGCTGGACTCAAGAGATGGGGCTGCCCACATGGCTTCAAAGGTCTTAAAATTCCTGACAGACTGTTTCTCATGAGCTGCCCAGGACAAACCCTTGGGAGGGTGTTCCTCTTACAGCCTATTACAAGTGTTCTGTAGTGGGTAAAGACAGCAGCACAGTCAGGACCCTTATAAAGGTCAGCAAGAGAAACATCAAAATGAGGCGTCGTCAGAGGGCTAGTGAATATTTCCCTGGATTTTCTTGTTGAAGACTAGAGAAGAGAGACCACTGCCACCTTCTTCTCATGTCCAAGCACTTCAATGTCTTCCCTATAGCCCAGGAACAATCTTCCCTTATTGTTCCTTGCAGAATTAGCTCTCTATGCAGCCAGACATGAAGACTGTGTTCCATCACTACTACTACCTAGCATGTTTCCTCCTCAGACACTATAGGAGGACCTAACACTGCAACACTTAACATGTCAGCATTGGGCTTGTGAATTTCTGTGTGTCCATACAGAACCTAGAACTTATATTCTTCGGGAACGTTGGAAGTTGTGTCAAAATATTTTAAAGACAATCCAAGAGGTATTTACTCTCAGTATAT
>NW_008667929.1:0-2478 GCF_000695815.1 Acanthisitta chloris
TCCAGGGATGCAGCACAGGGATTTGGGATAAAGGCTGGAGAGACAGCACACTGCACGCTGACAGAGGGCACGGACAAATGGGATATTAGGGGTAAATTCTTCCTTGTGAGGCTGCTGAGGCACTGACACAGAGAAGCTGTGGCTGCTGCATCCCTGGGAGTGTTCCAGGCCAGGTTGGATGGGGCTTGGAGCAGCTTTGGACTAGTGGAACATGTCCTGTTCATGGCAGGGGGGGAAATGGGATGAGCCTTAAGGTCTTTCCAATCCAACCCATCCTGTGATTCTATGAATTCCATATCTTTAGGACACTCTTTTGCAAGAACAGAGCTCTTCACTCCTCCCTCTTTTTGGAGGAGAAAATAAACCGTGAAGGTGCAGCCAAGCAGTGGCCATAGTCATCAACTTTCACAGGTGGTAAAGTGAGGACTGACTTGGCACCACATCAGGTCCAACATAATAAGCCTGAGCTAATTGGTGCAGCACATCCACACAAAACCTCCCTCTGCACTTGGAAGAGGTGGAATTTAATAACGTTCCATGCTCCATGTAAGAATCCTGTAGAAAAACACATCCCTGTTCCTGTGCTATGCTCCCCCGCGGTCTCGGAAGCAGCTCTGTGTACTGTTTGCTTTGTGTGCTTTCCCTTTCCTTCCCTAGCCCTGCTGCACTGAGGGACTCGTTTCCAAGGTGAGGTGAGCAGCGAGTCATGGCTTGGCAAGGAAAATCCCTCCTGGGGGCTTGATGGTGATCCTGGCTGGACAGATCTGCTTTAGCTCTGCTCTCAAAGCAACACCTTCAACATCAAAGATCAACACCCTCTCCCTGGAAAGGCAGAGTTAGGCAGACACAAGGCTGACTCTTGGTCTTTGAGAGGACTGTAACCAACCTCTGCTGTGATTTTCGTTGAAAATCAACCAAAACGGTGGAAAACCTGCCCTCCCCACCAGCAGCCCTTTGATCTTAACTTTACATCTTGGAAGCTTCAGCAGTGGTTAGGAAAGTAAACACAGCCCCTTCCTGCAGGGCAGGCAGGAGTTTGTTCTGCCCCAGCATCGCTCCTTGCAGGGGTTAAGTTACATTTAGCTTTGGGGGAGGAAAAGAAAGTCTCTCCAAGTAATTAACTGAAGATGCTGACGCTAATGAAGGGGCTTTCAAGGCTGGGGCTGGTGGGGGGTGATGGGAATCCCCTGTTGAATCAATGACATTAGGGCCCTAGGAGTGATTCCACAATTACTAGGCTGAAATGATGTCGAACATGAAGTTAATCCTGTTATCTCTGAGATATTGAGCAAACTGTGTGCTCTGGATAACTCTGTAATGGGATTATAGGAGTCAGTCTGGCACCCTTGGCACTCCCCTATCTGTTTAGAGCTTTTTCGTATTTTCCTGGTCAGGATAAAGCATTGATTAGGCTTCCTAGTGTTAATTTTGGGAGGTGGTGCCTGGGGCAGTGTGTTGCAGCAGTGCTGGATTATTTTTTGTTAATGAGCTTGATAACGAGCACTTTGTTGCCTCCTGAAGCCATTCACTCCTCCACAGCAAAGATCCCTTGAGCCTATCCCTAAATAAACGTTTAGGAAAAGAACTGAAGAGCAAGGACAAGTATAAAAGGAGACTTCCCTGCGTCACACCTTCCTGGCATCAAGGATCTGCCGTTGAGTGAGTTCCTGTGACCGAGACTGTTCTGGGCCATCATATTTGCAGAGAATAATCAGTTCTGCCTTGAAAGTCGCATTTTGCATCTGTGATAGCCTCTGGCAATTGCTCTAAACAAAAGGAGCTGTTTGGGGAGAGTTAAAAGGGATTATCTGAGCTTGTTTTAAGCAGTGGGATAAATGACAAGGTAACCAGTGTCAGGGAAACCCAGGAACCAAAATGATCATGTGGGGAGGAGAGAGAAGAGCCACAGTGCATGTTCAGTTGCTTGGCACTGATTGCAGACAGGATTGCTTTCCTGTTGGGCACACACACCTCCAGGTTTTCCTGGCCTGACTTCCATGCAGGGTTTGGATGTGCTGGGACAGTGACTTTCTTGCTGTCAGGTCAAGCTATGACAGTGGTTGCAGCAGGGCAGAGTGTGGTGACTCAAGACGATCCCGTAGGTGGAGAGGTGAAGCCCAACACCCTGGTGAGAATGAGAATTTGGGTTTCAAAGCCGTGGAAAACATTTTTTTTCTCTGCTCAGTTAACACTAAACCAGGCCTCCTGCTTTCAGCATCACTCGAGTATAGAAGTGATTCCTACAACACCCTCGAAATGAACAGATGGTTTTGTGCCAAACCAGAAACTTCCATAAATATGAGAAAGTTCCATTATTAAAGGTCAGTCAGCTTTTAGTTTCCAAGCTTTGATTCTCTTTGTTTTTAAGACTGATCTCGTTAAGAACTGCTGATTTTTTTTTGGTGAGGTTTTATTATTGGGTCTTTTCTACTCCCTTGAGGAAGGTGAGAATTGCTTTGGAAGCTCTGCGGAGCTCAT
>NW_008667929.1:2522-7205 GCF_000695815.1 Acanthisitta chloris
TGGTCTGGGCCAGAGAAAGGCAGCAAGAGGACATGGGGCCACCTAGGTTTTGGAGCAGCAGAAGTGCCCAGGGGGCAGCCAACCCTGCTGTTGATGAGGTGATGGATTTAGGTGGCAGCTGTAGCCTGTAATTTCAGGGACTTGGGGGCAATCCCTGGCTAATTCTTTCAGCAAAGGAGTTAGTGTTTTCCATGAGGCAATTCCATGGGGTAGAGAAAGGCAGCAAGAGGACATGGGGCCACCTAGGTTTTGGAGCAGCAGAAGTGCCCAGGGGGCAGCCAACCCTGCTGTTGATGAGGTGATGGATTTAGGTGGCAGCTGTAGCCTGTAATTTCAGGGACTTGGGGGCAATCCCTGGCTAATTCTTTCAGCAAAGGAGTTAGTGTTTTCCATGAGGCAATTCCATGGGGTCTGGAGCATCTGTCTGATGAGGAGAGACTGTGAGAGCTGGGCCTGGTTAGTCTGGAGAAGACTTGAGATGGGATCTCATCTCAATCCATACAAGTATCTCCAAGGAGTGTCAGAGGATGGTGCCAGACTCTGTTCAGTGGTGCCCAGTGACAGGACAGGGAGCAATAAACTAAACCACAAGAAGTTCCACCTCAATATGAGGAAGAACTTTCCATGGAGGGTGGCACAGCACTGGAACAGCTGCTCAGGAAGGTCATAGTATCTCCCTATCTGGAGACATTCCAACCCCACCTGGACGTGTTCCTTTGTCACCTGCTTGTGGTGACCCTGCCTTAGCAGGGAGTTGGACTAGATGGTCTCCAGAGGTCCTTCCAACCCCAAGTATTCCATGTTTCTGTGAATTTAACCCCATTTCCTCACCAACAGCAGTGCCTGCAGCTCCATCTCCAGCTCTGCCAAGTGGGAGGACAGGGAGAATTGAGTCTCACAGAGGGGTTTGGCCACTGCTTTGGTGTGGTGCTGCTTGCACAAGGTCACTGCAGGTGCTCTACAGGTGCAGGAGGAAGGGAAGGAAGTTAAATGAAGCTTCTGGGAATGTGTGAAGCATCATGTCTGCAAGAGGGGGAGCAGCTCAGGGAGAAACAGCTGCCTAAGAAGTTAGGATCAGCTGTACCTTCTGAGCTGTTGGTGTTATCTCTTGCCATTTCCTTTAATTATCCCAAATGACATTGACACCGTAAACAATTACTGTGGCATTGTCTCTGCAGCTTGTGTGAGTCAGTGTGATGAGTAAACAGTGTTTGGTTTGGGGGGGACCTGACTCTGTACGGTTGGGACACCACTGTCCCTCTTGACTTTTATGCCCTGTTCTGGGATAGCTCTTGGTGCTTGTGGCTGACACTGTCTTGGTTGCCCAAGAGCTCTTGGTGCAGGCAAAAAACAAGAGCATCCAGGCTGGGATTTCAGGAAGAGCCTAGAGGATGCTCTTGGGGTTTCTGCCCAGTTCCAAGGGGGTGAGGAAGGAGATATTTCACAACACAACCCCTAGAGCTGCTGTCATCACATGAGCACCAATCTTACTCTTGTGTTTCAATCTTCAGCCTCGCTGCTGTTGGAGACACTCTGGTGGTTGAGCAAGAGTAAATATTTGTTGAGTTGAGGCTGAGGTTCACTTGCTGTCTTGCTTATGGCTCTGGTCTGGGTGTGACCCGTGGTCTGTGCCACTGTTTAGGGTGGCCCTTGGTAGATCTCTGAAACATGATGTGGTCAGATGCACTTCCTAAGTGTTATCTTGTTCCTTAAATAGAGAATAAAGCTTGTATCAACATGAATCACAAAGTTGATAAACTGGAATGGTTCCTCTTGGAGTTGTCGTCTTGTATTGGGCAAATATTTATCCCCATTGTTTCCAAAGGCATATTTGTGCAATAGAAGGAGGTCAGACCTGTAATTACCTGTTAGATTTACTCTGGCAGAAATGCCTTGTAAAAACACAGTGCATTTGAAGGGAAGCTTTTAAACCTCCTGTCTGTGCGTGAGCCTAAAGCTGGGGTTTAAAATTTCAAATTTTATGAGTGTTTCCAGTTGCAAGGGCACAAAAAAAGCCTTTTTCATGCTGAATTTTCAGTGCCTCAACCCGAATCGATCTGACATTTCTCTTCACTCTTGCGCCGTGGCAGGGAATTCGTGTTTCTCTTCCAACTGTATCTGCTGGAGATGATCAGAAGCTGAGGTTGTGTGCCAGACTTGCCTTGCATTTTAATCAGGAGCTCCTAGCCCAGTCAATAATTAGAGCAGAGCAGGTGCGGTGGGGGAGTTGGGTGTTCCCCAAAAGCCAAACCAAAGCTCTTTTGTGAGTGTCCCTGGGCAGAGCCAAGAGAGTGAGGGTGGTTGGAGGCCCTGGCACTGCCTGGCCTCTGCAGTAATTTGGAAAAAATGTGACTTCAGCCTGGAAAGCAGTAGGTGTTGAAGGATAATTTGGATTATTGACTTGCCATGAGCCTGTTGGGGTGGCAGAGCAAACACTCACAGGTTTTGCTGCAGTTTCAGCTTTGGGTATGAAGAGCCCAAGTGCCTTTGCTGAGATTTTTGTGGGATGTTATAAAGAGGAAAGTCAACTTTTATAGAGAAATCTTGCTGTCTTTCTTGTGCAGCTTGAGTTTGTCATCTTGAAGGATTTAGAGGTAGGAAGAGAAATTTGGGACCATGAGTGCTTTAATGGATCAGAGCAGGGATATGAACCAATAGATCTTGACTTGTACATTGCTGATCATCTTCTAGAGTTAAATACAGTGCTACCCCTCAAGGTCAATGTCAATTTAATTTGAATTCAAACTGAAGGAGGGAAAGTCTAGGTTGGATGTGAGAAAAAAGGTTTTGCCTGTGAGGGTGGTGAGACACTGGCACAGGTTGCCCAGGGAGGCTGTGGCTGCCCTGTCCCTGGTGTTCAATCCAGGCTGGATGAGCCTTGAGCAACCTGATCTAGTGAGGAGGTGTCCCTGCCCATGGCAGGAGGTTGGGACTAGATGATCTGTAAGGTCCTTTCCAACCCCTAAATTCTATGATTCTATAGTTTTAGAGGTCTAATATTGACTGCTATTCTTGCTGTCAGCTTGGTCTCCAGTGTTGTGCTTAACAAAGTCTGTCCCATTGGTTTTATAGGTGGCATAGATGGACTTAGCTCTGCTGAAGGACTTGGTTATTTTGGATGAATTCTGCATGAAGCTGTAGAATGTTGTGAGTTAGGTTTGTCCTGTAAGGCAGTTTGTGGTGGATGTGACTTGCCACTGGCTTGGGAAGAGCACTGCATGCTGAGCTGTGCCAGCCCTAAAAGCACAGACTGGACACAAACACCAAGATAAGTGGAAGGCAGGGTATATACTTTTGATTTGTTAGTTCTGTTGCTTTGGTGATTCCTCATCTCCATGTTCCGCAATGAGAAGCCTCAGGTGATGTCAGTTTATAGGTTCTTCTCTGAGTATGTGAGTTTTTGCTGCAGGAGGGTTAACTAGGAGTGAAGCTAAATGTTCCTGTTTCTTTGCAGTGGGAAGCCTCAGGTGATGTCAGTTTATAGGTTCTTCTCTGAGTATGTGAGTTTTTGCTGCAGGAGGGTTAACTAGGAGTGAAGCTAAATGTTCCTGTTTCTTCTCTAAACAATGCAATAATTAATGTCATTTTCTTCTCCCTGTTTTTGCTTAATATGTTCCTAATAATATAGCTGGAAGTGGCAGATGGGTATCCTGCCTCCAAGTGCTTCACTGCTGGGAATATGCTGATGCTTTGCTGATGCCTGATGCTTTGCTGGACTGTATCCTATATCTATGCTTCCTTTGGCTTCTGACCAGAGTTTCATTTAATGCTGCTTCAAGGTGCTCCAAAAAGTCGTTTGTCAGCTTTGGAGATTCCCTTGCCTAGAGATGGCAAAGCCATGAATCACCTCTGTGATCAAGTTAGCCAAGATGTGACTGAATCTTTAATTTTGTCAGGGTTGCATTCCTTAGCATTCCCTAGTTAGTAAACAAGAAAATATTTGGCCTGTGCTGTAATTGCAGTGAGTGGTGAGGAGGCATCAATGGTGAGATGTTCCCAGTACTGGCTAAAATGTGCTTCCATGGAGGAAAGCTGCATCACTTCCACTGGAAAACAAGGCTTGGGGGGGAGTATTTTGGGCTTAAGTTCCTCTGGGCCCAAAGACCAGTTTAATTTACAGTTATTCAGCTCATTCCCTGTGACAATGAAGCAATTCCTTGTGTTCCAGCCATGTGCTGTGACCAGGAGGCTTTCCAGGAGCATGGCCTCACCTTCCTAAAGTGGGGCTGGTAGGGCTCTCAGTCAGCTTCTTGGCTGGGCAGTGCTCTTCCTCCAGCTGTGTCCCATCCCAGTTAGCACTGGGCTGCTGTGGGATGTGAGTTCCTCACTTTTCCTCCCCCAGCACAAGGGTGGTGGCATCAACATTCCCCGGTGTGCTGGATCCATTCTGGATCTGCTGCCCTTTCCTGAGATGGAGCACTGTGCTGACTAACTGATGGAGACAAGGGGACTGGAATGCTCTGGGAAATAGGAGTTTCCCTCTTGGAAATGTCGCAGGAAGCGTGGAGGAAATCATGTGGTGGAGGAGCAGTTGCCTCACATTTCTGCCTCGTCCGAGCCAGGCTTCTTTCATCAGAGTCTGCACGACCTAAACAATGTGGTGCCAGAGCCTTATAAATAACCCATTTTCCACTTCCACACTGGCTGTTGGGATGGCTTTGCATTCCATGTGAGGGGAAAGGA
>NW_008667929.1:7238-18606 GCF_000695815.1 Acanthisitta chloris
TTCAGCACAGCCCAAAAACTGTGATTTCTCTAGTCAGTCAGAGCTGTTACACAGATAGAATATTTTCTTTCTTGTATTCTTGTTCTGCCAAAGCTGAACAATAGAAATTGTGGTGAAACCAAGTTGATTAGAGGGATGGAGCAGCTCTGCTATGAGGAGAGGCTGAGAGAATTGGGATTGTTCAGCTTTGGGGTGACCTAGTTGTGGCCTTCCAGTGCCTGAGGGGAACCTGCAGGAAAGATGGGGAGAGACTATTTACAGGGACATGGAGTGACAGGACACAGGGAATGGCTTCCCACTGACAGAGGGAGGGTTAGATGGGATATTAGGGGTAAATTCTTCCCTGGGAGGGTGGTGAACAATTGGCACAGGTTGCCCAGAGAAGCTGTGGCTGCTCCATCCCTGGAAGTGTTCCAGGTCAGGTTGGATGGGACTTGAAGCAACCTGGGCTAGTGGAAGGTATCCCTGTCCATGGCAGGGGGTGGAACTGGGTGATCTTTAAGGTTCCTTCCAACTCAACCATTCCATGATTCTGTAGAACACATCCAGAGTCTGTGGTGCCACTTTTCCCCTCCCTCCCAGCCCTCCTGGCGAGGCGATCCCTGCAGGAGTGTTTCAGGTGGGTGCAAGGAAAGAGCCTTCACCATCCTGTAGCTCCTGCTGATTGTTCCTTGATGGGCTTTGAAGGAAAACGCCCAGTATCACTGGTTTTAAATAGCCTGCTCCAGTGTGCAGGGATGGGATAATGCCAGAGTCCTTTTAATGTTCCTGTGGCTGAATCATGAACACAAAGGTCTGAGTCACCACGGGTGAATGTGGCGATTCACGTCGGTGTGAACCGAGATGGGAACAACACCGGCTGCGTGAGAGCAGCCAGTATTTGGGCTCATTATGGGTTTCATTAGATTTTTCAAGTGAAACAATCCAGAAGAGTTCCTTTTACAATGTATATAAACAGATTATGAGCCTGGGAATGCCAGGCTTTAATGGGATGCTGGGCTGGATGGAGAGGAAATGAAACCTGAGAGGGAGGCAATGTGCCCCAAGGTTTGGGCGTTTACTGCCCTTCTCCGAGGGTTTTGTTTTAGCCATCTGACTCTCCTGAAATCCCATAAAATCCTCGCATAACTGGGGTTTCTTGCTTGTTGTGTTTTAGAAGAAAATGTTGAAGGGACTCTCAGCTGTTTCCCTTTTTTTTTTGGCTTTCCTTTAGGAAGCTCTTTGCTGTTCCAAGCTTTTCCTCTTAGAAGGGTCTTCAGCTGTCCCTGAGGAGTCAGAGATGTGCTCTGGTTTCTTCTGGTTGCTGTGCAGCTAAGTCATATAGCCCTTGGTCGTTGTTGTGGGAATTTGGGATATTTATTACTCCTCCTTGCTTGAAATGTGGGTTTCCTTTCTTCTGGAAGTCCAGTTGGCTGGGGGCAGGTTGCTTTGTCCTGTGTTTTTCCCCAGCAGTGAACCAAAGGGTTACTTAGGAGCACAAAGGTAGAGCTGCTCTCACTCTCTGACCTCAGGCTAGAGCTGGGATAGGAACATTTTTGGCATTGTATCTGCTGGGACAGAATTTGCACCTTTCCTTCCAGTGAAGGGACTTAAGGATGGACTGGCAGGTTTTTCTGGCCAGGAGTTCACCTTGAAAGTAATGATGTTGGTGTTACTTGTGTATTTCTGCTGTTTTGTGCACTTTGTCAGCTCTTTTCTAGTGGGGTTTTGTTCTTTCTCCCCCAAAGAGGAGGGAATTGTGGCTGATACTCCTAAAGGATGTTTAAATCCAGAGCCAGATGTAATTTGAAATGCAGATTTGTATCTCTTTGCTCACCACAGCCCTGAGTTTGAGGAGGAAATATTAAGGTTTCTGGCACATCCTTTGCCAAATAATCTTGTTATTCTCTTTGTGCTGGTCCTTAAGGCCTGAGGAAGGATACAGAAATGTGGAAGGGCTTTATTTCACAGCCTGGTGAGTAGCTGTGCAGTGCCAGTGAGTAACTGCTGTGCATCTCTTGGACTGCAGCCAGTGTCAATTTAAATGCATTCGTTTAAATCTCTTTTATTGAAATTTAAGCTAACGTTTCATGTTTTACTGATGTGGAAATACAGGGTCAGGGACATGATTGTGCTGCTGTGCCTTAACAGCTTAGCACGTGTTGTCTGTCCTGCAGCAGAGCTTTGTGCACTCTGAATTCACAGCAAATGCCTTATAAAATGCAATGGCTTTAATTCCTTGGAAGCCAGGCAGGGCTGGATGCAGCGTTCTGTAGCATTCCCAGATGCAGGGATGGTTTTCCCAGACCTCCTTTCAAGCTGGACCCCTGATTTACAGACTTGGAGAAATCTTCCTGCCTCTATCTCTGACCTCTGTGGGTCTCTGCCAGATGGCAGCGAATTTAAATGGCTTTAAAATAGCTTTTTCTTCGTTGCAAAGCAAAAAGCCTTCAATGAGGTGGAGCATTCCTGGGAATTGGGATGTTCATTGCCCATAGTGAAAGTCAGAAGTGCTTGGAAGCCTGGCTGTGGCTGACTGGCAGAACCACAGGCTCCTGAGATGTCCAGGGTGGGAGGTGGAGAGGAGCAACACTTCCAGGAACGTCCGTGTGCCCTGTGTGAGGGAGGACAGTGCTATTTGCTCCTCCACCTCCACAAGAATGCTGATCCCTTTCTCCTCTTCCTGCTGTCCATGGCATGGTGGTCACCAGGGCGTGAGGACAGGCAGGTTGGAGAAGGTGCACAGGTGTCTTCCTTCCTCCTGTGTATTTAGGGCTCTGCTTTGGAAGAGAAATAGGTTTCCAAGTTGCCTGATGACACGTGTAGTGTGTTAGTGAGGAAACCAGGAGCACCAACATCTTCCTGGGGTGTTTGTGGCTCAGGTAAAGTGTTCTTAGACTTCAAAATTACTCCTTTACCTTCTCTGGGGTGTGCTGACTGCAGCTCTGCCTCCCCCCAGGCTGTGGGGCTGGGAATGCTGACCCCTCTGTGTTCATCTGCTCTGGGCAATGTGCAGCATCGATTGTTCCCAGCTGCACCAGCCCCAATCCACAATCTTGGATCTTGCTGCTTCCCAGAATAGAAGATTTTCCTATTGGCATCGCTGCCTGCGTAGTGTTCAGTGATACTGAAGTGCCACAGCTGCTGGCACGACAAGGACAGGGACATCAAGGCAGCAAATGCTGCTGATACAGGTTAAAACTGCTTTTTCTTACAGTGGGAAAGAGCCAACCTAGATGTGTCACATGGGGTCAAGTTCCTGATTTGAATCCCTTTTTTTTTTGTGTGCTGCAGCAAATTCCTTTATGTTTTTGAAAACTCCTTTTCCTTTTCCCCTGAGTTAAGATTAAGCTTCTGGATGTTTAAAGGTTTTTCTGCTCCTCCATGGTGTGGTGTACAGGGGAAATGAGCTGTAAGTTCACAACAAGTCCTAACATAGATTGTAATGACAAATCAAAAAATCCCAAGTGATTTAAACTTGGACAGATTTAAACTCTGCAGATCTTTGTGATGCAGATGTCGAGGGGAATGTTTGTTACCTTAGCTGTGACACACGAATAGAAACTAAACTCTTGTTTTCCCCATTAAATTTGAATTTTCCTTTGCTAGATTTCAGGTAGAGGAGAAGACACTCTCCCTGCTTCCTGGTAACTTCAGTGGAGAGAGGAATGGCTATGAAACTGTAGTTTTATTATACATCTATCTAGATGCAGATCAGCTCGGGCACTGCTTGAAATTCCCTTTGCTCTGGGGTAGTGCAGCTCCCACAGCACTTAGAGCATCGACTTTCATCCCGATC
This sequence comes from Acanthisitta chloris, assembly GCF_000695815.1. NCBI lineage: Eukaryota > Metazoa > Chordata > Aves > Passeriformes > Acanthisittidae > Acanthisitta > Acanthisitta chloris. The sequence continues at coordinate 11,017 of NW_008667929.1, forward strand.
CAGTTGGGCTGAGTTTAGCCTCAGGTAGGCTGTTCCCTCCTTGATTCCATCCCTGTGCTGTCCTGCATGGGTTTTCCAAGCTGATCCCTGAGCAAATGTCCTGGTTTTAGCCAGGATGGGGCTAACACTGCACTACACTAGCTACTGAGAAAATTAACCCCATCCTGGCTAAAACCAGGACATTAAAACACTCCACTCTCCCTCTCTCCTCGCTCCCAGCTTTTCTCCTTCCTTACTAAACCCGACTCGAGGAAGGAGCGAGGGGTGTTGATGATTTGGATTATGCAGCTAAGTGGCTGGAGCGTGGCTGGCTGTCTCCTCCCCTTCCTGAGCTTCGGCCCTAGCCAGCTCTGCTCTGGAATGACAGGCATTCAGTGAAGGGAGCTGGCACGGGCGCCTATTTCTGAGCACCAAGTGCTCTGCCATGGGGTTCGAGGAGAGCAGGACCTGTGCTGGACCATCAGACACCAGAGCTGCAGACTGAGAGCTTGGAGACACCTCCTCGCTGGGCTCCTTCCCACTCCCAAGTGTGGATTTATCATTTGAAAGGATTCAAGTGCTCTCAGGGTAGAGTTTTTCTTCTCTTCCCCCTCCTGCTTCTTCCCGGAGAGCTGCTCAGAACAGAATCCCATGGGGCAGCCACACTTCTCCAGACCGGTAAATCCAGCTGGATTCGGTGAGTAAAGGAGGGCAGCGGAGACAGAGGGAGGCAGGGCAGGATTGCAGGTGAAACGGAGGAGTTGGGAGGAGAGGAATGTGGGGCTTGTGTAACCTGCGCCTGGCTGGGGCAGAAACCAGAGGAATAACTTCATTTCCTTCCTTTCTCTTACTCATGTCACTTGCAGTCGCTGTGCAACTTGGTCTCTGAGTTTCAGCCAGGCTCCCAGCTGCTGTTTTTAGGGATAGCCTGTGTCTGGCAGGGATTCAGGAATATACCTTTGCAAAGCACTCAGACAGCAGTAAAATTCACCTGCGTGTGGGGCAGGAGCCAACCTTGAGAGTCAGCCTGGACCAAAGCCACCCAGAATTGCCTCCTGTGTCACGTCAGCCAGTTTTGGGGCAGCTCTAGAAGTTCTGGGGGGAGAAGGGGGTTGGCAGTCATCTCCCTGCTTGTTTCTCCTGTCCACCCCGAGGTATCTCAGTAACAGACAGGCTGGAGCAAACAACAGTGCTAAGCCCTGGAAGCAGCTCCACTGCCCAAGAGCTGCGTGTGGGTCAGTGTTATCCCAGGTCTGTGTCGTGGGTGCTGTTCCCAGCACTGGGACTGAGAGGCACTGCCTGTGAGGAGACTTTGCACATCCTGTTGTTCACTTTTCTCATTCCCACTTGCTGTCACCTGGCTGGGATGAGTTTTCCTCCCTCTCACCTCTAACACGGGATGATCTGAATTTTGCAGAAACACTTGACATTGGCACATTCAGGGATCCCTTACATACAGGTTAGTTTTTCCAGTCTTTTTCAATTCTATAACTCTGAACCAAGTGTTTTCAGGTCTGACTAAACCACAGAAACACTTGACATTGGCACACTCAGGGCTCCCTCACATACAGGTTAGTTTTTCCAGTCTTTCAGTTCTGTAACTCTGAACCTACCAAGTGTTTTCAGGTCTGACTAAACCAGTGATTCTTTTCTCCACCCTCAGTTCACTTGTTCAAGAGCTGCTAAAAATAAGTGATAGAGTAGAAGGGGAAAGTACAACTTCAGTTGTCTTCGTGCTGTCAGTGGAGATTAGCAGCATCTTCTCCTTGGATTTATGCAGTGTTACCAGCCAACCTAGTCAGTCTTGGCCTCTTTCTCTCCCCAAACCCCAGAAACAGTGGTAATTTCCAGGGCAATGGGTTTGCTTGGTGTAATGACACTGTCCTTGGCTGGAGACCTGCAGACCTGGTGTGTCCCCAACTGGTCATTTGCTCTCTGAAGTATTTTTTTTCATGGCACAGCTCACATAGTTCCTACTGATGAAGTGGTGAATGTGAAGAGATGGTTCTTGCATTAACTCTGGCAGGATGCTGTTAAAAAAAAAAAGTCTTGAGAAGGTTGTGGTGATTAGAAACATACAAAACAGGAGGAAGGTGAGGGCTGGGACTATTTGGGGCTGTTTTGTGGCCACAACTTTTCATTGCTTTAAGGTCAGGATTCACCTCTTCCCTGGACCACTCAGGAAACACAAATCAAGTTTTTAAACCTGTTACAGGAAGCTTAGAAACATTTACCCAAAGTGCTTTCTGGATACTTTAACCTAAACAGCATTTCCCTCAAAAGAGCCTTTGTTTGCTTTTTAAGTTGTAGCTGTTTGCTTGGAAGTTCTGGGGATTCTTAACTGCTCTGCTGGGCACAGCAGAGCCCAAAGAAAAGGAGGGAGTTGGGGTGTTATGGCAGTGCCTTGGGGCTGCCATGGCCCTGCTCTAGCCTTAGGTCCTGGTGTACTGCAGGTACCTAAGGGGTGTAATGAGCAGCAACATTCCCAGCAAAGCTTCCTGATGCACCTCCTGGGCTTGTGTGATAGCACAACTTGAGGGAGGTGTGTTCCTCAGGGAAATAAAGGTGGTTAAGCAGAGTTGATGTGCTTGAAGTGCCTCATTTGCCTGAGTGCTTTAGCTCTCAGCAAAGAGTTTGCACTGGCTCTGCTGCTGCTTGGGCTCACTGCTGGCCTGGGTGTGAGCCTGGAGGCAAGAAGGTGAGACAGAAGTGTCCAGCGAGATCCTTAGGAACAGAAACTCCTGGGATTTGTGCAAATCCTGCAGGAACTCCTCTGAGAAGAGGTGGATCAGGTTCTGGGTGAGCTATGGTTTGTAGATGGAAGGAACTGGCCCAAACTCATGATTTACACACTGTGCAGGTCTTGGTTACACATAGCAAAATGTGGATGTTTTCTCATAAGGTTGTCTCTTAATGAAGGTAGAATTTACCAGATCCTACATCCTGGAAAAGGACTGTTGCAAAGAGTGTGTTGCAGTGCAGGCAGGGTGATTCCCATCTTCTGCTGGAGTTAGACTGCTCCAGCAGCCTTGGGATGTCTGCAGAGATCCTTCAGGGAGAAAAGCAGCTTGTTCTCGGTCTCTCCCTCACAGCTCCATTCTGCAGTCCTGTCCTGGGGCTCACTGACCCTTCATCCTTAAGGGATTGCCCCATTTTCCTCATGAACACTGGGAATCAGCTCACTGACCCTTCATCCTTAAAGGATTGCTCCATTTTCCTCATGAACACTGGGAATCAGTAGTTTCCCTCCCAGGCATACACGTATGAGTTGTCAGCATTTGGGATGCAATTCTTTGAGTTCAGCCTTGTTTTGTCAGGGTCTCTAACTCAGATCTTGAAGTGATTTTTAGCTTTTGTTAGTGGTGTGCCAGTTCAAAACAAAACACGACTTCTCCGTGGCCAGGCTGGCTTTGAATTCAGGCCACACACCAACAAAACAGAAGAAAAACTCACCAGCATTAATTCTCCTGTGTCCTGCACTAGATCCAGCTTGGGTTTAATTCCTTTTAACGCTCTGCATAGAGGTGCCACTATTTGATACAACTGTATAATTCCTTTTAATGCTCTGCGTAGAGGTGCCACTATTTGATACAACTGTCACAGGTATCTTCCACATGAGGGATGATCCTTAATGAAAGAAATGCATTTTGGTTATTCCAGTTGGTCCCTGAAGTCCTGCTGTGCCTCTTTCCAGGCTGGCAGCACTTTGCTCTACCAAAGGGTGTTTTGGGCCTTGATTCCTGAGGATGGGGATTAACTCTCTTTGCTCACATGGTGGCTTTTCCTCCCTGGACCATGGTGTGGCCATTAAACCTTTGCATTTAGAGGTGGGAATTCCTGAGTGTCAGCTGGAGAATCACGGAATCATAGAATCAATCAGGTTGGAAAAGACCTCGAAGATCATCAAGTCCAGCCCTACCATGGTTACTAGACCATGGCACTAAGTGCCCCATCCAGTATCACCTTGAAAACCTCCAGAGATGGTGAATCCACCATCTCCCTGGGCAGCACATTCCAATGCCTGAGCACTCTCTCCCTAAAAAATCTCTTCCTAATATCTAACCTAAACCTCCCCTGGCAGAGCTTGAGTCTGTGCCCTCTTGTCCTCCTGCTGGTTGCCTGGGAGAAGAGACCAACCCCTGCTTCCTACTGTGCTGTCCTGTGTGCATGGCCATGGTGTGACCATGTGTGGTCCTGGCTGTGCTGGTTTGACCCACTGAGAGCAGTGGTGGAAGTGAAAGCTTCCCCCTGTTTAATGGGAATGACAGCCCCAAGCCTGACAGGAGCTTTGGGAGGTGACACATCCACACCACAGGCCCTCACTGATGGCCAACTGTGAGTCTCCAGCTCCTGGGAGAGCAACCATGACTGGGGTAGCTCAACACCACAAGGTACAGTGGGAGAAGAGCTTTTTTTCCACCTGGAATTTAACTGCAGGTCTTGAGTATAAATGTGTCTGCAGGGGAGGGCTGGAAGGACCAGGTGGCCAAGCATAGCGATGGGGAATTGCATCCTGAGCTGCTTGGCACTGCTGGAGCTTCCTGCCTGCTTGTGTGTCCAGGCTGTGCCAATCTTGTGACGTTTCCCTAGGCTATTTCAGTCTAAACATTTTGAGTTAACACAAATCTGCTGTTTAAACAGCTCAAACTCACCTGCTTGTTTTGATGGAATGGGATCAGGATAGCTTAAGTGTTTGGGAGAGAGAATCTGAGATGGCAGGAGGCTCTGGTTGGGAAGCATCTGGGGCATCACTCCATCCCCAGACCAGCTGGATCCTGGGCTCTGGGTGCTCCAGGCCATCTCCTGCAGGAGCAGCACCCACACTTGCCTGGGACAATGTCCTGAAGTTGCAGCAAATGTTTTATTCCAGATTTTTCTCAACCAGGGCTCTGCTGGGAGATGAAGCACAGTGTGCTAGTGTCCGGGTGGGCTCTGTGGGGCTCTCCCTGCTTTGGGGTTGCTTTTTCAGTGTGTACTACTACTACTACCACCTCCAGAAGGGCTAAACAAGGTGGTGCTTTGGCATTGGGGCACCTTAGGGACCTGCTTATTGGGAAGCTCTTGACCTTCTAATGAGGACACTGCTGGTTTCACGCAGGCTTGCATGACCTCATTTAACCTTTTCCATGTATTTCAAACAGGTTTTCCAGCCTGGCACCACGGGGAAGGTGAGGCTGGTCTCTTGGACACAGACTTGCCATGCAGGTGAACAGCCTTGGTGCTGAGCAAGGGCTGGGCTGGATGAGGGCATCAACTTTCCTGATGCTTCTTACCCTTCCTTCAAAGGCTGATTCCCCTTTTGTTGCCCTGTTTCTTTCCCCCAGCACTGCTGTGGTTCCTTCCTGTGTTCCCAAGGCATGACTTGGATAAGGAGAGGTTTCCCCCTGGCATTGCAAAGCAGCTTAAGGACCCTCCTGTTACCCTGTAGAGCAGAGCAGGATGAGGCACAGGGACTGCACCTTGCTAAGTTGCCTTCAGAGTGAAGAAATGTCCTCCCTGCACAATTTCATGGAGATTTGAGGTGGAAATGGGCTGTGAATGGAAGGGAAGGTCCTTCTGGAGGGAGTGTGAACAGTGTCTAAGGTGAACAATCCCTGAACAATGAGGTTATTTGAATCCAGCTCAGTAAATCTCACCCACAGCTGCAGATCCACCCCTCATTAGCAGTCAGTGTAAGTCATCATTGCATCACGACACAGGCATTAAATGTCGTGTGGTAATGAGAGATGGGAAAAGGAAGAGTGGTGGGGAAGGGCAGGACATGCTCTCCTGGAGCAGCACAACTGGACAGAACATATCCCAGTGGCCTGGAATGGTCTTGGGATGTTCATGTGTGTTGAGTTTTGCTCTACACAGAACAAAAGGTTCGTGGAAATGGTTTGGACTGTGCTCTGAAGGGGTCTGTGGTGTGGCTGTCCCCCCACTCCTGCCTGCAAGGTTTTAGGCATGGAACTGATTAGAAACCAACAAACTCAAGAGCTTTAGTATTAATAGTCTTGTCATAGTCTTAAGCTGCAGCAGGGGAAGTTCAGGTTGGACATTAGGAAGAATCTCTTCACAGAAAAGATGATCAGACACTGGAATGTGCTGCCCAGGGAGGTGGTGGAGTCACCATCCCTGGAGGTGTTTAAGGCAAGACTAGACGTGGTGGCACTTAATGCTCTGGTCTCGTTGACATAGTGGTGTCAAGTCATAGGTTGGACTGGATGTGATCTCAGAGGCCTTTTCTAACCTTAATAATTCTGTGATTCTATTTTTGTGTTGGTCATCACCTGCCAGGCAGCAGGAGCCTGTGAGCAGTTGCAGCACTGCTGAGGGAGCAGTGAGGCAGAGTGATTTGCTGTCGGAGTGGATGTCGTTGTGAAACGTCCTGTGCTCACCTGCCTGATTGCTGTTCTGGCAGTCCAGGCACAGTGTGAAACTCCACCCTGGGATGGTATTTGCTTTGACAGCCAGACCTGGGCTGCAGGAGCTGCTGGAAGAGGTTCTGCCTGCAGTAAAATGGCATGTGGGCTCTCCCCCACTCTCCCTGCTTGGAGCTGCTTTGGGGGTATCATGTGTCTCCTGCAGTTTTGGCTCATCCTTTCATGTTCACTGCTCCTCCCTGGCTGCTCAGAGGGGTCTGTAGAGGGGGAATGCTTGTCCTTCTCCCTCTAATTGGAAATGGAGACATCCCAGCATGCTAAGGGCTCTTCATTAATCCCTAGACCTGATGGTTGGGTTTTCTTTTAATAACTTCCTTTGCTTAGTGCAGCCCTCTGACACCTTGGGCACAGGCAGCACATATGTGACATTCCTCAGGGCAGTTTAGGGAAGGGATAGATAGGAAGCCAGCACGGTGTGACTGCCTTCAGCTCTGTTCTCCTTGGAAAGGTGGAGGAAGGTGGAGGAAATGCCTTTGCATGGCACTTGGGATCCAAATTCAGTCCACAGCCTGTGCCTGGCAGGCGCTCGTGCCTGCCTGGTGGACTTTGGGAACGCTCTGTTGAGCACAGTGAATACTGCTTTATAAACTGCATGTGCCACTCCAGGGTTAATGCTCTGGGCTCTGAAGAAAGTGCCTCTAAACATCCAGACAATTCCTCTTGGTTTTCTGGGAGCTTGAAATGCCCTTTCCCCCCCCAAACTTTCCTGCATCCCGACAGAAAATCAGATCAGTGCTGACATCTTCTAAGTTATTTTCCACCCAGTTTCTCTCCTGTTGTGAAGACAGGGTTGTTGTTTTTATGTAAGGTGCTGAGTTGATCTTGATTTTTCAGTAGATGTTGGCTGGCATCAGCTCTTGACTGGTTCAGAGTGAGGGACTTTTTTCATGGGGCTGATATAAACCAAAATACAACCAACAACCAAATAGAGAACACATCAACCCTCACTGTATGTACTCTGGAGTCCAGGAGTGAGAGGAGAAACCGGTACAGAGCTGGAAGAGTCAGGAGTTTGGGGTGAAGTCTGCAATGGTCACAGCTTTGAAAAGGGATTTTTTCCCAGCTGGGTTAGCACAGTGGCACTTCCGTGGCACTTCCTTGCCACTCCTGCTTCTAACCCAGATCACTGGGCTGGCTTTCCTCTTCCTCAGCCACTTGACTAAAAGCTGCACTTCACATGTGGTCT
>NW_008667929.1:18641-28447 GCF_000695815.1 Acanthisitta chloris
TCTCTTCCCTGTTTTTCTTCCATTTCATCTGTGCTCAGAGTGGAAAATTGGGATCTGTCCTGCAGTGATACACTGACAGCCTGTCCCCAGTTCCTGAGGCTGCTCAGGAGCCCATGGCTGTGCTTGATGCTTCCTGGGATCTGAGATCTCTTGCTGGGAAGCACTACAGGGCTGCAGGTAGAGCTCCATCAAACAGCTCATTTTTCCTGTTTGTTTTAATTCCCCTGCCCTGAACATGCTCTTCCCTTTGTTGACAGCAATCTGCTTTTTCACCTCTGGCTCTATATCCTGGGTGGATATTTCTAGGATACAGCAGAAACATTATCGGCTCTTTGTCCTATGTGCAAAATGGCTTTTCCCTAAAATTCCTTGCCCAATCTCTTAGCCTCAGGAGATGGGATTCTTGGCTGAACTCCCCACCTACCTGCGGGGCATTGTCTGTTCTGCAGGCAAGTCATGCAGGCTCCTCTGAGGCTGACTGAAAGGTCTGTGCTCCTGGAAGGCTCTCAAGCCCCACAACATCCGACCTAGAGGCTCAAAAAGAAGCCACACAAGTACAATTTGCAGCAAGGCACCTCAGCCTGCCGTGTGGAGTGTCAGGCAGCAGGACACATGGAAGGGCTGGGGGTGTATCTCTTCTCCACAGTATTTTTTCCATGCAGCTTGGGTGCTCCTGTCTGTAGTGCTGGAGCCGAGGGATTCTTCCCCTGTAAATCCTGCCATGGAGCAGAGGCACCAGCTGGCTTCACTTAGTTTGTGTGCACTTGAATTTTTTTGCAGGCAGTGCTAGATCTGCTGATTGTAAGTGTTCCCTCATGTTCCATCAAATACCCCCAAAACAGCAACATCAGGCAAGGCAGGATCAACACTCCCCAGCTGGTTAGCACGGTGGCACATCCAGAAAACACTTAGTGTTTTCTGCTCTGATTCTGTTTCAAAAGGGGTTTCTTTGAGTTGGAGGTTGGGATTTTTTTTGTGTGTTCCTTCCCACCTCATGTCCTTTTTGTGCTGTTCTCCAGGGACTCCAGTGCTGTAGGTGGAGCTCAGGACTCCATTGTGTCGCTTTCCTGTGTAGTTGTTGGTCTTGGCCAGCTTTGCTGCCCTTATTTATAGAGGGGAAATCAGAGAGGTTGAGTTCTAGCACAGGCAGCTGCTGGAGTGGGTCTGGTGATTTTGGCATGTGTAGACAGTTGGGAATGTTGGTGCAGTGGGCTGGAAGGTGTTTGTGTTCGTGCCATTACTTTTGTCCAGCACCACTTCCAGCTGAAGATGAGAAATGCAGCAAAGTGGTTCTTGTGTTTGTGGGCAAAGCTGTGACACTGCAAAATTAATCTGTGGCTGAGGGAGCTGTGGGGGCTCAGCCTGGAGAAAAGGAGGCTCAGAACCTCCTCACTGTCTGCAACTCCCTGCCAGGAGGTGCAGCCAAGTAGGGTCAGGCTCTGCTCCCAGGGAGCAAGGGACAGGATGAGGGGCCTCAAGTTGTGCCTGGGGAGGTTCAGGTTGGACATCAGGAGGAATTTCTTCATGGAAGTGGTTGTTAAACATTGGAAAGGGCTGTCCAGAGAGGTCATGGAGTCACCATCCCTGGAGGTGTTCAAGGAACGATTGGACGTGGCACTCAGTGCTCTGCTCTAGTTTACCGAGTGGTGATGGGTCCCAGGTTGGACTCGATGATCTTGGAGGTCTTTTCCAGCCTAATTGATGCTATGATTCTGTAATCCCTGTCTCACCAGGAAGCTCCTCATCAGTTACCCTTAGCCCTATAAGTGATGGGAACCCCACTCATGTCTCCCCAAGCTGATGTGAAGTGCTGATGAGTTCTGTGCAGGCATGGATGGAGTCTTGCTCCCTTCTTTGCATGAACCCGTGCCACTGTTTCGCAGTGTGGGGTGAGCTGGTGGGACATGGAGCTGTTACCTGCAGCACAAAGGTAACTCTTTATTCTTTTCCTCCTTTCCCATGCAGCCGAAGAGGTGGATCATGCCCCAGGTGATACCGGCATGGGGGTAGATGTTTTGGAATCAGGTGACGCCACACCTCCTACAAAGAGGAAAAGCAAGTTCTCAAGCTTTGGCAAGATCTTCAAACCCTGGAAGTGGAGGAAAAAGAAAAGCAGTGACAAATTTAAGGAGACTTCGGAAGGTAATGAGAGCTGGGTGGGTGTCCCTGGTTTGGTGTCACAAGCCTGAGTGCTGACATGTGTAGAGAACCAAAATGTGACTTTGGTGATGGGCTGGCACCTGCAGTCTCTCCAAAACACCTTGCCATGGAGCTATAGTTTCAGACAAATAAATTCCTTTCTTGCAAGGAACCTCCCCAAGCAGCTGTGGGGAGGGTTTGCTCCACGATCCCCAATGTAGTGTGAAGTGCAGGCCTGAACGTGCAGTCCCCTCCCTCCTCTTAATCCATGCAAAACCAGTGAAATTTGAAGCCCTTTTATTTCCTCCAGAGGATCCCTTTTTAAAAATAAAAAAAAGTCTCATCATGAACTTGGACTTTCCCTGTTTTCTGAGTGCTTTTTTTCAATTTAATATCAGTTTTAGAACGAAAGATTTCTATGCGAAAGCCAAGAGAGGAGCTGGTAAAAAGAGGGGTTCTGTTGGAAGACCCTGAGCAGGGTGAGTCTGCAAACAAACTTCTCCTCCTATCTGTGTCTGTGTAGCTGATCCTCCTCTGGAAATCCTCACCTTTGCCACTGTTCCTTTCTGGGGAGACAAATTGAAGGCTCTTTGCTAGTGTGTCTTACTCTTCTCAATCCTCTCTCCTGTCTGATTTCCAGCCTGCTCAGGGAGGGAGGTGTTGCCAAAGAAGCTCAGTGCCTGTCTTGGCCACCTTCCTGCCTGCCACTGGCAGGGTGGGGAGGGCTGTGCTGTGTGTCACTTCCCATCCTGTCCCTCTCTACGTGTCCTGCTCCAGATCCCTGCTCTGTCCTGCCAAGCTCTGCTGTCACACTGGCACTCACCATCTCCAGCCTGTTCCAATCACGCTCCAGACTGCACTCTGACCACTGTGGGAGAGGCACTGACCTCAGGGCTCAGCTTTGGAGCCCTTAGGCTTGGAAAAAGGATCAAAACTGGATGAATTCTGAGCTGCCTGGGTAGGGACATTTCTTCCAAGAGATGCTTCATGGTATGGTGTCACAGTCACAACTAAGCTTATTAAAGCTTGCCGTGCTGTCTGAGAAGTCTTATCCCCTTTTCTGTCATGCCTGATGTCTCTGAGTTGGATTCATGCTGCCAGAGTAAGTTCTGAGATCACCACGTAGTCCCCTGGCTGTGAGGTGGGTGATGTGGGTCCAAGGGAGGGGACAGGAAGGTGTGGTGGGATAGCAACTCTCCTGCCTGGGTGGGAGCATGGTCCCATATAATTGCACCTCCAGAGACTGTGCAGCAGCCTCAGCCTAATGCAAATTTCATTCTAAGACAGTTACAAAGTGGAAAAGTGGAGGTGAAAAAGTGGTTTTCAGACCAAACCACTGAAAGCAAAACTGAGAGGAAAAGTCTTCGCACAGCTGTTTGCAGCTATGCTGTAATGATGCCATCAACACCTCCCCGAGGGCGTCAGTGCTGTGCTGGGGGAGGAGCTCACCAGGGGGCAGGAGGGTGTGAGGCCACAGGATGAAACTGGAAGAGAGATCAAAGACTTTGGGTACCAAACTTTCAGCTAGAGATGGCAGAGGGGAGAGAGATCTTCCACGCTGTAAAGGTGTGACAGAAGCCTGGCTAAGTGGAGGAATTATTTTCTTCCTTGAGTCATCTGCTCTGGTTTTAGAAGCAGAAGATGGGTGTAATGTGGACAAAGGGCAAACCCAGGCACGAGGGAGCAGTCTGTGTTGGCAGGAGGTTAGATTAGAGTCACATTATCTAAATCCCTCCTGGGAGTTTAAGACACTTGGGCAGTCATAAGACATGAGGGTGGGTCATTGTGCTTGCTTGCAAGTTTAAAACCTTCTCTTACAAGGTCAGTTAATTTTCTTAGGCAAGTTCTTAGAGGGGGGGAAATGCTGGAAAGCCTTTGAGATGAGGATGTAGGGAAGGAGGTGAAGCCACGAGAGGAGGCTCTGCTGCTCTCTGGGCTGGGGGCAGCAGGCTGTGGGCTCCAGGCTGTGGGCACTGGGCTCACAGTAATCAAAGAAGATGGCACTGGACTTTCTTGGCCTTGAAGGAGGTCAGGGGAGCTGAAGGTGAGAGTCAGGTGGTGTGAGAGGCCACCAGGAGCTGCAGCTCCCTGCCAGAGCAGGGCACGCAGGGTGGAATGGTGAGGGAGGCTGCATCATGCTGTTCCTGTCTCCCTTGCTGAAAACTTTGGATAATCAGAGGCAATTGCTGCTATAAAAATCTCTGGCTCATCCCTTGAGTTGCATCCCTGTCTGGGGAAGAAACTCCCTCTTGTTGCTGTCTGTGCTTCCTGCACTTGAGGGAAGGGCAGTGAGGAAAGCAGTGCAGTCTCCCAGCTCCTTGCAGCAGCTGAGGCTCTTTCTTGTGGAAAAGAAATCCCAGGGAGCTTTTGCCTCCTTGGCAGCTCTGTTTTCAGTTTCTGAATACATCAGGTTAGGGAAGGGGAGGAGGTAATACTTGGCGGGGAGAGGAAAGGTGAAGAAGGCAGTGGAATAGATCATCAAAAATCAGAGCAGCAGAGCCTGCTGGGGTCTGGCATCTGTGGGTGCTCTGCCATACACTGCAGCTCCTTCAGAGGGGGCAACTGAAAAGATAAGGATTTTTAATCCAATTGATGATGTATCCAAGTTTCCTTGAGTTGGAAATCAAGTCAGAATGGACAGCTACCCATTAGAGTGGATGATGAGTCTGGTTTAGGGAGTAATAATGTTCCAAAGTTTGTCCTGTCAGGGCAGTTACAGGGAATGGCTTAGTGTTTCCTCATGGGGATTAGGGGTTCAAGGGCTCTCTAAAGCATGGGCTAGATTGGATGGGGTTTGTTCCAAAAGAGGTCTAACATTGGGAAGCTCCATGCTGGAAATAGGATGAACCACATCAGGCTTTGGAGCTGTATCACTACGTCTTAGTAAAACAAAGGTACAGTGAGGAAATCTGCCTTGCTGATGTTTTGGGTTGAGCATTGACTTTTGTGCCAAATTCAGGGAGAATCTGAAGGAGAACAGAGGTTCTGCCACTAATTTTAAGATTTTATCAACATCTGTTATTGCATGTGCAGTAGGTGACTTGGCTCATGTTGGAATCTGTTGCAGCAGAGTGACTGCTCTGAGATGGTGGGTAGCTATCAAAGCTGCTGGAGGGTTTGGAGTTACAACTTCCTTGGGCTGTGACACAGCACTGGGCACATGTCAGAAACACAGGAGCCTTCTTTCTAAACGAGGTAGTAGGTTAAGAGGCTGCTGCAGAAGGAAAACCTGTGATGGGATGCAGTGCTGTGCTGTTTTACTTGTTGATAATGAAACGAAGGTCTCCCAGCTCTACCTGATTGGGTTGCTGTGCTCTCCTCTGCAGAAGGTACCTCAGGACCAGCTGTTTCAGAAGTCAGAGAGAAGCTGGTGTGGCTCCATGGAGGTTCAGTCAGTTTCTCTCCTCTCCTGCTTTCTGAGTGTTCTCTGTTTGCTCTCTCCCCTCCCGCCCCTTGCAGATGGTGAAGACCCAGAGAAGCTGAACCCACCTGCACTGAAGAATGGCCACACAGTCCCCATTGGTGGTCCTGGGGTGGCCAGCCAGGAGGAAGAGGCCACAAAGCCATCCAGCCTTAGGAAGCCTGTTCCAGTGGAGGAACCAAAGAAGAGGCAGGGTGAGAATCCAGATATGTGCCAAATCAGTGTTTCAGGTTCTCCTAGGACCAGATGAATTCTCATCTATCCTTCCTACCCTCCCAGCCCCTTAAACTGATCTGTCTCCCTTTGCAGGCTCCTCCAGCAGCCACTCTGGGCCTGAACTGGAACAACCTCAGGAGCCACATGTTCCCAGACAGCCTCTGCTTCCTCCCAAAAGACCTCCCTCTACTTCCCAGGAGGCAAACGAAGTGCAGGCGAAGGACCCAACGTCTGCCAGCAGCACTGCAAAGACTGTGCCCTCCACCACAGCCCCCACTGCAGCAAAGACACTCAATTCCACAGCTGCCCCTTCCCCAGCCCCCAGGACTCTGTTCCCTGCTCCTGCCAGTGCCAACACTACTGCTCCCACCAGTACAACCAGCACAGCTCCTGCCAAACAGCCTCCTGTCCCTCCTCCCAAACCTGTCAACAGAAATAGCAACTCACTAATAGGTAAGTGACCCTCTCAAAGTGGTTTTTGTACCCTGGTGTGTTCTAGGGTCACTGCTCCAAGAATGTCTTCCCTTTGTAAGGGAGGATTTTTAGTATAATGTAGCAAATGTTGTATTGTGTCTGTCTGACCATCTTTCCTGAAAACAGTCCAGTTTGGACTCAGATCTGGCAGTGCTTAGCCAGGGCACAACTGTGCTGGGAACAGTGTAATTACTGGAGTCCTCTGCTGTGAGCCATCCAATCTGTTCCCAACAGGAAGGAATCCCTGCCTGCTTTTGGTGTGAGGAGAGGGGAAGGCATTTCTCTGTCAACTCTAAGACAGTGTCTGAATGTTGATGCTTCTCTGAGAGCTGGGATTGGGGGATGGTGGGTGAGGTTTTGCTGTGAGAGACTGTGGTCGGTGACAATTCCTGCTTTCAGCTGGTCTTGGGGAAAAACACAAACCAACCCAAAAAAATCCACATTGCACCGATGTCTGTCATGGCTGTGGTTTCCACTCAGTGCAGAGAGGCCAGGAGCTGGCAGGGATAATTCAGGCTTCCCTGCTTATACTCAAGCACCTCCTCGAGGCTGTGACTGGGCTATTGCCATAGTAGTCTTGTCTTTAAGTCTTGTCCTATAGATAAATCAGCTCAACTGTAATTTGAGCTGAATTTTCCCACTTAAAGAATTAAATGTCTTTATCTCTGTAACTTTTCTAAGCAGAAGATTTGAGGAGAGTTTCTTTAAAGCTGTTTTAGTCTCTGCTCTCTGTAGGAGTTCTGGGAGTCTTAAAGATGCAACATTGAGAGTTGAGGTGACTTCCATAGCCCGTTGGTATTTCAGACAGTCCTTTCACAGACACCTCCTAATCTTTGGACAGGATTAGCAGAGGCTAGCACAGATTGGGAGGGAAGCTGAGCACAGATCAGGAGGGAGGCTCAGCACGGGGAGGCTCCTGAGAAGATCAATCCAACAGGTCTGCACTGTTATTGCAGAAACTGGAGGCGTTACCCAGGTGTGGTTTGGGAGGCAGTGGTGGATGTGCAAGTTGCCGTCTGCAGGAGCCTGGGCCACTGTTTTCAGTGTGAAGGGATCTCTCTGCTCTGCTCAGGCCTCACCTTGCTCTGGCAGGTTTTGCAAGTGACCTTGGTACAGTGTCAAACACTCCTGTGTGCCAGACCAGCTCGATTAGCCTGACCATGCCTGAGCACTCCATGAAATACCTTCTTGTTTTCTTTAAGCTGCTTGCACACATCACAGATGGCATTTGCAATGCCCCAGTGCTAATTGCAGGAGGTACTTGTGGAACAAAGAAATGTGGCTGGAGACAGTGGTGTATCCAACATCTGTTGGGAGCCAACCTGCCTCTTCCCAGTAGCACAGGGCTGGGCTTGGACACACCTGCAGCCGTGGGGGTGTGCAGGGGAGGAAGGAGAGGAAAGCAGGCAGTTCTTTTGTCTCCTGGATGAGGATGCAGAAGCAGAAGAGGCTCTGCAGCTCTCTCTGCAGCTCTCCACGGGTCCTGGTCTGGCAGGATGGAGCTGTGGCTGTGGATGAACAGCAGCAGTGGAATTGGCTGGAATGTGTGTCCTTTTATAACAGCCTGAGGCAGGGCAGAGTGTTACTGTGCAGGTCACCCCTGTGTCCCTCCCAAAGATGCTCCTGTAGCACTTATTTTCCAAGCAGTTCTGGTGTCGGATGCAGCAGCTAAAAACAAGGCTCAGGAAACACTTGGGAAGTGGAAATTTCATCAGCATCAGCTTGAACAAACAAGCAGGGAACACAGGGTGCTGCCCTGCTGTCCCAGAGACCAGCAGTAGCCCCAGGGCTCGGTGCCTGGGACAGGTTTCAGGAGCTGCAGGTGGCACAGCCTGTGCTGGAACACTGGCTCTGCCCATGGTGGCACATCACAGAGGGCTGTGCCAGCCTGTGCACTGGGTCTGTCACACTGGAGGGAGACAGGCTGGCCCAGGAGGATGCTCCAGTGGAGGAACCAAAGAAGAGGCAGGGTAGGAATCCAGCTGTGTGCCAAATCAGTGTTTCAGGTTCTCCTAGGACCAGATGAAACCCTTTTGGTTTCTTCTGCCAGCTCCTCACTCCGTTTCCAATTCTGTCCTTACCCAGAGGTAGCTGGAGCCTGGTCCTGCCAGGCTTGGAGCACTGCTGAGGACACACTGGAGTCCCCTGGGCTGGAGCTGAGGGCACTCGGTGTTTTGCGCAATCTTGGCCTTTAATCTACAAGGGGAAAGTCTGAAAATGCTAAACATCCCAAAAATGTGCCCACCTCTCTCCAGTCCTGCAGCCTTATCTCGGGAACACGCCGCTCGCAGCACCCTCTCGTGGTGTCTGGCGCTGCAGGTTTCTGCCAGCTCCGTGTCACCTGCTCCAGGGGGAACAGCAGCAAATCTCATCTGCTCCAGGCATGTGGCAAAGCCTTTCCAAGCCCAAAAAGCCATAGACAAATGGGTGTTAAAGGCTACAAACTTCTGAAGCAAGAGCAGGTTCTTCCCTAGGAACTGATCAGGTTGAGGAAGCTGAGATTGCCTACTGCAGGCATTTTCCATGTCTCCCATTTCCCTCTCTCTCCTCCATCACACAGCAGATATGTAGACTCAAGGCTTTTAGGTATTTTTTGAAATTTTCCTAGTTATTTTCTAGCTGCAGATGAGTTTATATGGGGCTTAAGGCATAGGATAGAGCAGAACCTCATCCTGAGGAGATGCTGGCAGTGGGGCTGGGTCTGATGGAGATGGGGAGAGGACATTGCTGCAGTCAGCTCTGCTGACTTTTGCCTTTGAGCAAAAGGTAAGGCTTGAAGACTTTCTGAGGCTTCCCAAAAAGTTCTTTAACGTGCAGGGGAGCTGTCAACACAACTGGAGCGTGGGGTGTCCTGAATGTCTTGGATTCCTTTGATGCTGTAAATAAAGCCATGAAGTGCCCACATACCTGCATTCCTGGGTGAGCTCTGATTGCTGTCACTGAGAGCTGGTGCCATTCCTCTCTCTCCAGAGCAGCAGGATGCACAGACCTCTCCCAGCCTGCTTGTTTTTGGCTGCTCTCCCAAGTCTTACCTTTGCTGCAGGAAGGACAAACGAGAGCCTCGCAACCTGGTTATTTCTGGCACCATATTCCAGCAAAAAGCAGCAGAGACTGCTTAGTCCAAGGCTCAGAGCACATTGCTGTGCTCATTCCACACTGGTGAATGATATCTGGAAAATTCCCTGTTCAACTTAGTGGCTTTTGTGGTTTTTTTATTTCCAGCTGAACTTTCCCAAGCGATGAACAGTGGTACAACCTTGTCCAAGCCTTCCCCTCCTCTCCCTCCGAAGAGAGGACTCCTGCCCAACAGCACGTCAGAGGTTGTCACCTCTAAGCCCCCGAACGACAGGACAGTGACAGGGAACCGCCCTGCACCACTCCCTCTGCACATGCCCTCAGCTTACCCCCCACCCTCACCCTCACCACCACTGCCCACACACGTACCCCCCGAGCCTCCACGCATGCCCCTGCCCACCTCCACCCCTGTCCCGGACCCTCCACGCTCCCTGGACCTGCCCAAAGAGACTCATCCTCCTCCTCCTCCACCACCTCCTCC